>NC_031965.2:1589354-1889354 GCF_001858045.2 Oreochromis niloticus
TAAAAAAATAAGATGCTTTAAAAATATCCAGAGGATCCAAATATAGGTAACAGCACATGGAGTGGGGTCCATAACTAAAGCTGCTGTGTGATGTTATTTTGCTGATAACATTTGTCTGCTGACAGACACACAAAGCTCGACCTGTCAGATAAAGCACTAAATACATCAAATGAAAATTTAGTGTTTTCCCAGCAGTAAAAGACTTTCATGACTTTTGTGCCCGTGTCAGATGAATGAGAAAAACCTCTCTGGTACACAAAGTTGGCAACAAAGAGGCGACCCTGTGTGTATGTAGCACAGCTGCTGGCTTAGTGTGCCGCTTCTTGAAGTCTGAGCTTTGGGCTGAAACATCTGTGTTGAATCCTCCTCAGGAAGGGGAGTCCCAGTAATGACTCATGATGTTGCCTTTAGCTTTACAATCTGCTAATGAGCGGTATGACTGGCTTTGACATTTTATATTATTTGAAATGTTAAAGCTATACGTGGACTTTTAGTTACATTTGTTCATAAAGCCAGTAATAATAGTAATACATTTATAACTGTGAATATCCGGTAGCTACTATGTGAATATGACAGGAGTGGGAAACACTACCTCACCCCTGCTGCATCAACATGAAAATGACAAAATAGTCTATTTCCATAAAATATTTGTCACACAGTCATCACAATATTGAGTAAAACTTAGTTTTGGCTTCTCCTGAATATTTAAAGCCTATGGAGACATCATTGCAGTATAGAGTGTACAGTGTTTCTTCACAGCACACAGTTTACTTATACAATACAGGCCCAGTGACAACATTAACTGCCAACTTGTCAAAGCTTTTAAACAGGATAGTTGGGATAGTACCTTGTCTGAAACTAGACACCATGGTGACTAATGAAAAGTAGCATGAATCCATGAATCCAAGAGTCCAGACCTCAGAGGAAACTTGCAGGAACAAGTGCTGACCTACTGACATCAATTTTTTCAGTAACCTTGGGAGGCATCTACAGGTTGAGAAAGGCACACGCTCCTGACATCACAAGAAGCTCTGTGGGTCATTGTCAGGTCGAACTGGGATAACAGGGTTTATGAAGATCGGCTGAACCGTTGGAGCTAGCTCGTGTGCTGCAGTCAGTAAGCAAAGAGACATTCTGAAATGAATGGACACGGTTCAGATGTTCAACTTTTCACTGAAAGGTTTTCGTTGATGAAATCTTTATTTTATATTCAAAATATTTTATTTGCTTGATTTTATTTAGTAAAGTTAGGAGCACCGTCATTGACCCTGAAGTTG
Organism: Oreochromis niloticus; assembly: GCF_001858045.2. Lineage (NCBI taxonomy): Eukaryota > Metazoa > Chordata > Actinopteri > Cichliformes > Cichlidae > Oreochromis > Oreochromis niloticus. The sequence continues at coordinate 1,590,632 of NC_031965.2, forward strand.
CTGTTATATTAGCACTGATTCCCAAACTGTCCCTCACAGTGACTTTATTATTTCAACACTGGTATCGGATCAGCGATTGGTGTTGGCAGAAATTTAAACCCAGATATTGTAATTAGGGATGCTGACCTAATTTACTGGATCGGATATCGGAGAGAAGTAAAAAATGTAATCCGATCCATTAAATAACACAAAAGCAGCTCACAAAACTTGCAACATGGTGTAACTCGGCTCATAACCGTAGCACGTTGCAGCAGTATGCGTCACCTGATAGAGCGGCTGTGTGTATTTGTAGCCTCGCTACCAAACCAGCATTTCATCTCCGAGGAAGTTATCCCAGAGAGAAGTAAAGCAAGTGTGTAAGTTCATCTCTGAATGTTTGTAAAGCGTTCCCACGTTAACCTTAACAACCGATATATGGAGCGACTGCCTCTCTCTCTCCTGTTGCTACTTCAATCGTGAAACTGCTTAATGATCAGCTGATCGGCTTTTCTGTCGTGAGTCCGTCTCTCTTCTTTGTTTTTGGCCCCTTTGCACCAGAAAGAGGAAACCAGCGGCTGAACAACAGCAGCACGTTTAAGCTTGATAAGCTGTTGTTAGAATGTATTTAATATTACTTTCTACACCAGGATCCTTTTCTACGCAGCTGACGGCTGGTAACTGTGCAGGGGCGGATCTAGCAAAGTGTAGCCAGGGGGGCCGATAGGGCATGAACAGGGAAAAGGGGGCACAAAGACATACTTTTCTTTCTTATTCTCATTTAAAATGTCGAGCTTTTAATAAATAATTATCTGAATCTTACACCCAAAGTTTTAATCTGATGTAAAATGTATAGAAGTTGTTAAGGTTCAGAAATATAGGGAAGGAAACACAGGAGGAATGCAAGTAACCACACTGGTCCAAAGAGTAAAGACGATGATTTTAATGAAAAAACACGCGTGGGAGAATGAGCGGACTCTATGAGCAGACAGCCCCACAATCTCATCCTCCAAACATCAAAATACAGTTTTATATGCATCAGAGTATATTTAGTGACGCCCCCTCATTGCGTCATCACATACATCAGCTTCAAAACCACAAATGTTCCATTTGACAACTTAAGACACAATTAAAAGTACACTGGCTTCCATCTTCTCCCCGGTGGTTTCCCGTAAGCCAGCTCAGCTCTCGCATCGTGCATCTACTGCTTCATCAGTCAACTTTCACCTACACCCTAACAGCGTGTGTGTGTATGTGTGTGTATGTCTGTCTGTGCGTGCACAGATGCTCTCTGCACCTTAGTTGACCTCAACTTAGGCAACCAGGCTAAGGCCATCCTGTGTTGTGATGATCTTGACTTATATGTAAAATGTATAAAACAACTGTTTCAATCTAACACAACTACTTACAACTTAATCAGAGATATTAATCAAAGATAAATGCATAATAAAACACCCTGCTCTTAACTTGCACTCAGACTCTGCTTTCGGTTTCACTTCCTGCAAAAGCATGTAACTTCAAAAACATATAACTTCCTGTCTTCTTTTAGCACCGAGTTACTCTTTCACCCTGCAGTCTGCATAAACATTTAAGATTATAAATTCAAAAGCATTTCGGGTTATAGATTCAACTCAACAGTTTGAAGTGGTTATAACTGGACCTGTAATAAAGGCTGATATGATACCAATATGTTTGACCATTTGAATGCAATATCAATACCTCTTGTATCAATACTTCTTGTATACATATACTTGCTATATGATTATGATGCAACAGTAATGTCAGTAATAACAGTAATAACAAAATAATAAAAATAGAATTAATAAAAATAAAATAATACATGGAAATAATAAAAATGACAAAAAATAATACTTCCTTCCCAACAAAGTCCATTACTGTATATAGTAACTGTTAAGTCTAATATACCCTAGTAAGCTATAGTACTTTTTCCTTTGGGAAGGTACCATCTGTGCAGTCTGCAATTCTGTTGAAGAAAGATGTTGAATCTATTTAATTATTCTTGAAAAATAATTTATTTCTGTACATTTTTTTTTTTCACCCTGCATCAAATTAAAGTTGATTACATCGATTAAGCATCATGAGGTGGAGGGTGGGGGGTGGTTCCCTATTTTCTTTTGCTGGGAGTTTGCAACCCTATTAGTTAGGTTGCTTAATATTTCTGCTAAGTACTCTTTAAAATACCAGAATAGGGAGGATGGAGCAGGTTTAAGTTTATTAGATTGATCAGTGTTGCTGAACTATGAAATATTTTGGGTGCAGTGTATTTTTTACACACAGGTATAACAGAATAGCTTTAGTGTTGTTGTTTATTTAAACTTGAGTATGAACTTATACAAAATGCAGCAAGATATTTAAAAAACAGTTTTATTGATTAAAAAATTGTAATCAGATTGGAAAATCTGACTCAGTGTTTCCTTAACCCTTTAAAACCGGTCGGAGCGGGCACGCTCCATTTTGCGTAACTATTTTTAAATCCCAGTAGCTCTGCAGCCACGTAAGCTAGAGCAATAATTTTTTTGCATATGAAACCGTAGGAGTTGTACTTACATCTTATTCCATTAGCTTGTCCTAGGTCACGGTTTCCTTCCACATATAGCTTTGCAAAAACTGCATAAAAAGCACTTCCAGCAACAAAAACATAATATTCCAGAAACACGCTTTGCCGATCCGATCAGCTGTTCATAACACTTCCTACGTTGGAATAGACGTTAGCGTGAACTTTCCCATGTCCGCCATTACCTGCCCGAAACCGGAAGTGACATCATTTTCGCGGAAATGTAGTTTTTTTTACTATCAGAGCCTCAAAGCCTATACTGGTGTTTTTAAAAGTTATCTTTGACTTTATGACTTTCTGTGTCATTTCTGTGATGCTTAGAACTCATATTGCACTGCTGGAAATAGTTTATTTTGATGCATATGCTGCTTTTTTGCAAATTTGCATTATAATATTTATTTTCGTTTTTCCTGTAGTATATAAAAATTGGTGTATTTCAAAAATAAAACTATGAAGACACTTCAAATAAATTTCCTGTGGTGGGAAACTAGTTTGTGCAACTTTTTTGTATTTACAGTTTTGAGGGATAAGCCTCTTAAATTTCTCTAACTAGAAATATATGTTAAAAAAACAAAAACGATTTTCAATTTTTTTGTAGTTTATTGCACATTTTTGCAATTTATGTAATTACTATGCACTTAATGCATACATATTATTAAAATTTGGGCTATAATGGTTGTATTGATGTATATCAACTTGAAATGCTCCCAAAATTGGCACTACAGCATGTAAAAATATAATATAAGCTCTGGCGGACTTGGTTCTATGGTAGGTCTTAAAGGGTTAATGCTCAGGAGAGTCCTCAGAACATCAGCGAGACAATTGGTTTGGAAAACAAATGCATATTTGCGTCTGTGACTCTGGTCAAATGTTACACAGCCTGAAGCGTCTGTCGTGGTGAATTTTGTCTCCTCTGCTCTTTGTAGCCACTGTCAGGCCCAAGGATGCTGTTGCTCACAACCAGCTGGCAGCGTTTGGGGAGTATGTGGCAGAGATGATGCCCAAATATATTCAGCAGGTCCAGGTCAGTTCATATTCACATCACAGTGTGAGCACGTACACTCTTCTGTTGCAAATCCTGCTGCTGACCGAGACAGCACATTGATGGCTTTTCACAGTTATTGTGAAATCCAAACATAGACTGACTATGTTTGGATTTACTCTGAGTAAGGAAGAAGATGGATGGATGGATGTTTAGATTCAGAAACCTGCAGCAGAGCCTAAAAAACTGTTCATGTGTGTACGTGTAGGTGACCTGCTACAACGAGCTGGAGGTGATGATCCATCCTGATGGAGTCATCCCTGTGCTGACCTTCCTGAGGGACCACACCAATGCTCAGTTCAGGAACATGACTGACCTGACAGCTGTCGACATCCCGACACGGCAGAACCGTTTTGAGGTAGCGTCACACCACATGTATCATGATTGCCCCCCCCCACACACACACACCTTTTGTTACCTTTTACTGTGTTTTAATTCAAGTAGAATCTTTCATTTTTTTAACTGAAAAAATGTGGAAAGAAAATATTTTCGAGGTGCAGCTTTGAAGATACATTTGTAACTCTGTGGCTTCCAAAGTGATGAAAAATAAATCAGCCAATGCTGACAAAACGGGAACCCAGTCAGACCCCGGGGCATCTTTTAATCACAATAAACTACATTTTTATTATTCCTTATTGATTTAACATCAATGTTTCTCTCTGGGCTGTGACTCTCAGATGAAGTAGAAGAAGTAAAGACTTAAACAGTCCCCATGTTTACGGCATTTTGACAATTAGCAAGTTGTGGACTAGTCAAAGTCTATAATTTTGGGGTTTATGAAAGTTTATTTCCTTAGAACATCAAAGTATTGATGTTTTCTTTGTACAGTGTAAATAAATAATTCAGTCCTGAGGGTGTGTGGGTGGGGGTGGGGGGTGGGGGGGGCTGCTGCTGTTGCTGCTACAGAGATAAACTGGAACTGACTGAGCCGTGAGCTGCCTGAGGTTATTGCTAAGAGAGGCGAGGATTAAAGCAACATATCTGCAGGTGCATGCCTGTGTAGCCATGGTAACAAGAAAGTAGAACCCAGGGTTTACACATCTGCTCCTTAGCAGGTAACTATCAGTGCAGGTGAACAACAACACATAACATGTTAAACTGTCATTATTTGTTTAACAAAAATGTAGGCCAAGTCTACAATCAATGCTTTGATAGGAATTATGAGGGAAAGTAGAGCCTGGTGCTGGTAATCAATGCATTTGATTAATTGATCATCAGCATGGCCAGCCAAGGAGGAAGGATGAGCACTGATAAAGAAGCAATTATTTATGCTCATCAGTCCATTCCAAAGCACCAAAAACCACATATAATAAACTTTTTCAGTTTAATATTAAATGGTCAGGCTCTAACCTTCATCCATCGAACCGTTTTCTTCCACTTATCTGGAGCCGGGTCGCAGGGGCGGCACCAGGAAGGCCTGTTTTGGAGCCACAGAACCTGGGCACCTTGAGTCATTTAGGGGCATCGCATGTATACTGAGGGCGTTCTAGAGTCAAATACGAGGCCATCTGTCTGAGAGCTAAAGTCTGGTTGACATTAGGTCATGTAACAGGATAACAGCACACCAACCACTCTGTAACAGAAGAGCTGAAAAGAATCATTTCGAAGTCCAGACTCGGTCCAAGAGAAGGGCTGTGGTGGGACGTTAGGTAGTTTAATTTATGCATTGAGTGTGTACTGTAGTACTCTGGCTGACTGTGTGTGCTGGTTTACAGATTGTGTACAACCTGCTGTCGCTGCGCTACAACTCCCGTATCCGCGTCAAGACCTACACCGATGAGTTAACACCGATTGACTCCGCCGTCCCCGTCCACATGGCCGCCAACTGGTACGAGAGGGAGGTGAGTCGCCCGATGCACTTGTGAAACTCAGCAGCGGTTTATACTGACATTACAAACTGAGAGCAAAGCTGTATTACCACAGGTGTGGGACATGTTTGGAGTTTTCTTTGCCAACCATCCTGACCTGAGACGCATCCTGACAGACTATGGCTTCGAGGGTCACCCCTTCAGGAAGGACTTCCCTCTGTCGGGATACGTGGAGGTAAGTTCACTTTGCTGGAGTTGAATAAAGTGGACTCAATGTGAGAGACGGGGAAGAATCTGACCCAAAGCATGCCTTCCTCTGCAGGTTCGTTATGACGATGAGTTGAAGCGTGTGGTGGCGGAGCCTGTGGAGCTGGCACAGGAGTTTCGGAAGTTTGATTTAAACACGCCCTGGGAGGTGTTCCCTGCCTACCGAGATCCCAAAGAGGATGCACCCAAGCTGGAGGCTGGCGAAAAGGCCCCTGAGAAGAAGTGACATCCTCTTCTTTAGCCTCCACATCTTCATCACCATGTTCTGTTTTTGTGTTATTCTGGGAGTCCAACCCCCCAACAATCCAGATATTTATGTAAATAAAGATACTAGTAAAACATCTGGAATATTGTGGCTTTTTTTTTCTTCCAGTTGATGCAAAAAGTACTTGAAAGGGTTTGACAGAGGGGTACAGACCTGTCGCTTCACCATAAACTGGGAAAATGTTTCAAAAAGTAAACCCAATGATGCACAAATTAAAAGCCTTATTTAGCTTAATTTTTCAAAATATGTGCTTAAAGAATTTACATTCATGTTGGAATCATGAGCAGAAGAATATCGACCCGGGGGGAACAAAAAGTAGGGGAAAAAAAATTAAGATGTTGGTGGCCAGTTGCTGACCTCAACTTTTGTGTTTTTTCACTGGTTTTGCATTCGATTGGACTCAGTGTCACTACAGGTCGCATGACAGGATAACTGGACCCTGCAGAGGTTGCACAGGCAGTCCAACTCCTACACCCAACGCTGCCTGGTTGCTCTTCAGACTGTTGAGGAGCTCAGCGATGCCCTGGCTCCGGTCTGGGAGGAATCACCCAGGACTCCATCAGTTGTCTCCTTAGGAGCATGTCCCAACATTGTCGGGCATGCATGCAAGCACATGGTGGGCCATACAAACTATTGACACTATTTGAGTTTCAGAATTGTTGTTTTGGCAACTAACCTGCTGTATTTCTTTCCCTTTGATTTTGAGAGTTTTCTTAAATGCCGCCTTGGGTAGGTAGAAAATGTTCACTTCTAACAAATGGCGCAGCATCCTTTTGTTCGTGACGTGTCCCTTACACGAGGGCATCCAGCATCAAATCTGTGCCGAATAAGGGGAAATAAAGGACCAGCCTGAAGTAACTAAACTGGGGGACGCTGTGTATTTCAGTTTTATGGGCCCCAAATAAACTGTGCCTACCGAGGCAGCAGCTTTACCAAGTTGATAAAAGAGAAAACTAACAAACTGTGAGTGAGTGAAAAATTCTGTGAGTTTGGTTAAAGTTGTGTTCAAATGTTTACCGAGGTTATGATGTTCATGTGACTGTGATTATAGTTTTAACCTTGCAGTGTCTGTTACGAACTTCATATAATACCCCCCCCCCACCACCACCACTACATAGAACCGAAAAACTGAAACCAGACGTTTTAAACTATGACTAAAGTGAAAGCCAGTCATGAAACAAACTTTTAATCGGTGACCACTGAAGACTTTTCAAATGTCAAACGCTAAAATTAGCCTGCAGGTGGCGCTGCAGCACTGAATATAAAGCTGGAAATTCCTTCATCGCAGTCAGAATGACACTCAAACCTTTGTTTCTTTTTTATTTTGTCAAACATCTTCATTGAAGCATTCATTTTACAAATAAGAAATACTCGAAACACGTCAAAGAAAGAGTCAACGTGGGGCAGACTGCTACAGACAGGCTGTGGGTCAAACTGAGCTCTCTTTCCCCATAAGCAGGGTCACACTTTCAGTTTCAATCATACCGAGTTAAATGATGCTGTTCCAGAAAGTGAGCACATTTTGACCCATGTCTGTGCCACATATTTACTAATGCACAGTCTTCCATGGGGATTATCAGAAACAGAAGCACAGACCAGAAACATCCAACATATCGTCAGTTACTGTACAGATAAGTCACTAATCAAGAAAAGTACACAGCAGGCATCGACTGGGTCTGTGAAGCTGCTCAGCAATCGTGACAAAGTATCTTTTTCATGTATTTCACTTAAATGCATGCATCACATGAGTTTGGTGCAGGATTTCTGGACACCTTTGCAGACTGGTCATGGTTCTGAAAGCTGAACTGAGGCGTTCCACTTCTGTGCACTCCTCACTGAGGCTGAAACCACCAAGCGTTCGACTGTGACAGAATATATCTGCAATGAGCCATGCTCACAGTGTAATTTCATACTGTTTAAAAAAAGGCATATTATTCTGAATTTCTCAGAAGTGAGTGCGGCCCGTAAAGGACAGGAAATTGTGGATTAGTGAGGCTGTGAGTGTGGAGCCACCTGAAGCCGGAGACCAGCTGGTGCAAAATCATTTCTCCTGTGCCCAAAAGATGTGACAATGAAGCAAACACTTTTCTTTTTACTTTCCACTACTCTAACGCTGTCGGTTGGGAACATTTTCAGGTTTATCTCTTCAGGTTTTCATCATTTTAAAGCACAGCTTTCCACAGCTTGGTCCATTTGATGTGACTTCCTGCGGCTGCACACTCTCATTTCTGTCTCTTCCTTTGCCACGGAGTGTGTGGTTAGAAATTTCTGCACTTAATATTAGCCACTAATCACATTACTGCCAGATGAGGGATAGTCAGAATTCAGGGATACATGAAGGGTTGCATGCTTCTTATAATGCAGCTTGTATTTTTTTCTAATCAGTCCAAATGACTTTGCACCAGCCCACTGTTTATGTTTCTTTCCAATGAATCTTTCACCACTGCGGCGCTCCAAGGGCCGGTAAAACTGGCAGGACTGCAGCGAGTTAACGGGCATCTAGTTTATTAATAGTGTGGCTGTTTGGATTATTTTAGGAGTTACGTGTATTGGCTGCAACATTCACTGCCATTCAGCCTGCCAGCTGAAGCGTGGCTACCCACGCGATGATTACCCCTGCTGTGGTGCTTCAGTCTAAATGCACTACACTGGAGGAAGAGGAAGTGTTTATACACAAGAGTATGATACTGCTTTCCACTAGTTTCTTGAGCTAATTAATTTTTAATAGAGATTTTTCCGTGTGGCTCAGGATCGGCAGTTGTCCGAGATCTCTGATTCACTGGTTATGATGTGGACATCATAGATTATGTCTTATTTAAATGTGAACTTCTCCACCCACAGCTTTACAAGCTTTACAAACTGTGTTGTGTTAAATGTCGTTTACTGTGAGAGTGAACTGTTCATTACCACCAAAATACTGATTAATGAAACTAATGTTGATTTGTTATTTTAGTCTTCAGGAAGCAAATTTGCATTTTTTTTAAAACACTGGTGTGTTTAGATCAGGGGTGTCCAACTCCAGGCCTCGAGGGCCACAACTGATTTAAATGGCTAAATGACCTCCTCAACATGTCCTGAAGTTCTCCAGAGGCCTGGTAACAAACTAATCATGTGATTCAGGTGTGCTGACCCAGGGTGAGATCTAAATCCTGCAGGACACCGGCCCTCGAGGCCTGGAGTTGGACACCACTGGTTTAGATCATTGGTTATATGAGAATCTCATTCCTGTGAATTTACAGCCAGTTAACTGTAATAAAAATGTAAATGTTCAGTAAAAGTGAAGTATGATTTCACATGTTGCCTTTCCAACACAGAAGGTGATTTCATAAAGTCAAGGTTCATCACAACTTGAAAAGCATCATCGTTTCCCCTGTGGCGTGAAATTAAACAGACATGCATATTATAGCAGCCGGGAGAAGCAATTAAATTTTCCCCACAGTGGTTCTGAAGACATGAATTAAGCGCTGCTAGAATTAGAAATCAAATTAAGGTCCAGATCCCCTCAGGCTCAGAGGTGGCATGTGGTCAACAGTCGGATGGATATGGAGTCTGCACATTTCTACAGCTACGTCAGTTTGTTCCCGTCGCGCTCTGCTCCTCCTGCGGCCGATATTTGGGCGAGAAACACCAAACTTTAAAAAAAAGACTCATTTTGACACAAAACACACAGATTTCATATCAATTTACATGCCTCTATAGACAAAGAAAGTAAAGACACTTTACAAGCAGAAACACCTTGGACGAGGGTAACAAATGCACTTGGAGGAATATTTTCCTCAAAAAAATGAAAAATTCAGTGATCATCTACCACAACTTTATGGCTCACTGCCTTGTCTACAGCTCAGACTGAAATGTGCATGCAGTCTGAATTTTCATTTTGCTCAATGTAATGGAATTAAGTACATCGCTTTGCAGTTTAATCCTTCCTTTATAATTCTGCAGTAGATTACACAGAACATTTACTGCACATTTATCAAAACATGCTTACAAGTTTCTCTTCAGAGCAAGAGCTTATGTTCAGAATGCTATCAAATATAAAGACTGTACAAGGACGATGTACTGTGGTACGCACTGGCCAACTGTCAACATTGAATAATCATTTTTATAACACTTTAACTAAAGTCGCCTCATTTAATCACTTCATTTTGCACTGTAGTTGGCAAGTAACATATGTGTTTATCTGTCAGCAACTTAAAATCATCAAGCAGCAACGAGCAGCAGCCTCTGCTAAAAAAAGAAGCTAACAAAGCCAAATCTATGAGCCACTTGGGCCTGACAACAGAAACAACTCAGTTTCAGTGCAGCAGAAATACGCAGGTGTAGAGTTGGGTTCAATTTTTTTCTTTGTCATTATAGCGAGTCTTTTGGGGCGTTTTCATTGCCTAAAAAATAACTTGCTGTGTTTATTGCACCGCCTTGGATTCAGTGTTTGTGAGTGACTTTCTAACAGTTGGCATTAATTATCAGATATCTGTGACTGCACATGCAGCTCGCTAACCTATGTTTGCTGCCTAACTTGCAAGTTAGCTTGCTAGCATTCCACCTTAGCAGTCCACCGTCTTGTCCAAGTATCCATCCAATCATATAATAATTATTAACAGTATATCACAGAGCATTTCTGAATCTCACTCTGAGTGGGTTTGAGCTGTATAAAAGACATGGACGCTAACTGATGAGCTAACACAGGAGTGAGTGGGTGATAACCACTGAACTTTCATTAAAGAGTTAAATATTCGCATCGGCTAAAGTCATATCCTGGGAAGCCACTGGCTGAACATTGATTTTGTTGTAAGCGCTGCACTCAGTCCGAGTCCCTGTGACTTTGTGAAGGAATTCATATGAAGCAGAAAGACAGCCACAAACCAGCATTCATTTGGAGTACGGCTCCCCAGTACCTCCAGTGAAATCTGAGACTTTTCCATCTTGCATGAATTCCTCCAGAAATGTTCGGTGCCTATCCAAGGTGCTGCAGCTAGGGTTTCTTGTCTGCATATGATTGGCTGGTGGCAGTATTGGTGGTGGCGGCAGCAGGAAATTGTGGGTATACCAGGAAGCCGGTAAAAGTGATGTACTTAGCGTGGTTGCTGTAGGCGCCGAATCCATCTCTCTGGTGGGAGTAGAGCCAGACTGTGTCCCCTGGTTTCAGTGACAGCATCAAACTCTGGCTTTGCAGAGCTTTCTCACCTTGGCTATCGTCATAGATCATCGCTTGCACTTCCAGGCGGTTCTTCATCAGTTTGACGGACAGTGTCTTCTGTGGCATCTTGCCCACGTTGAAGGAGAAGTAGTACGCCCCGGGAATGCGGCAGGTGAACACTCCCTCCGTCACGTTGAAGTCTTCCCCTATGTTAACAAATGCAGTGTCGAAGCTCACCGGCTGGTGTTGCGGCATGCCCAGTTGGTTCACGCCCACAATGCTTTGGGTGCGCCCCACCGAGAAAGCAGATCTCTGGTCATCCTCTTCGTCCTCCTCTTCTTCCTCTTTCATTTGCAGCTCCTTCTCCCCATCCGTCATTCCAGGTCTGACATGATCCGTGGCCTGGTTGTCGCTCGGCAGTGGGATGTTGTCTTGCAGTGGCTGCTCGGAGTCGCCGTGCTGCTGGTGGTGAAGGTGGTGCGTTTGGTAGCCGTAGACATCGGGGTACACAAGGTAACCGTTGAAGGTGGTGTAGTGTCCGGTGTTGCTGTACAGCGCGTAGCGAGGGTCGCCATGGAGACGGAGCCAGACAGTGTCCCCAAACTCCAGCTGCAGCATCACACTCTGGCTCTGCACCTGAGGAATGACGCAGACTTTGTTATCCTGGTGTAGTCATACCGAGGCCTGTTTCACATCAACAACAAACACATGATCCTGTCACACAGCCTTTCATTGGACGGAATAATCCGCTCTGATCTGATCTCATTCCCATCCCCACACAAACACACCCTCTGTGAGTGCTCTGATGTGATAAAAGAGCGCTGTAAATATCTCCTTTGGGAGAAAAAATACATATCGAGAGAGATTGTTTCAATCAATAATAAGATGCCTCTATAAAGTACTAGAGCCTGGTTAAAGGTTATTGATGTTCCATATTTTGGGAAATATGTTAACTTGATTAGATTAGAAGCTTTTGCATTTTTTTTAATGTGCATGAAATGCAATGATCTGCTGGAAAACCTCTGGGTCCTGACATTCATGTGCATGCCACTGGGATATACCAGAAGGTGTGCATGGCTTCACCCAGTAGGAGAGCGTGCCTTCAGGACATCTGAGGCACATGACACAGAGCTAGAGACCCTGATCCAGTCTTCTTGATTCTGACTGAGCACTAAAAAACACAACAGATTCATGCTGGGGGATCTTAGCCCAGGACACTTTCAGTACAATTCTCAATGTCCGGAATTTCACTTCACAAAGCAAAGTCCCAGTGCCCGACAGATCAGGATACACTTGGAGCTCCTTTGACCGTGTCCTAGTGGGCCAGCTGTGTGTATAAGCACAATGTAAGGTAGATTATTTAATGTTGTGGCCAAAGTACTAACAATGGAGCTGGAGGTCACTTCCATAAAAACCTGAAGAAGGCTCCAAAGTTAAAAAAAACAGTCACTTTATTATAATAAGCAGAGGTGCATTAGGGCTTGGTGCATTTCTGCTCAGTCATTGACAAGAGAGAGATAAGGGAATAAAAGTTTAGGTCAGTCTCAGCCTCCAAGTGTAGTAATCCTAACCAGTAATTAGTGGACAGAAGTTGATGGACACCTGCTGAACATGTAAAGCAGTACTGGATGATAAGATTTGCCCGCTAGCAGCTTTCTGTACATAAAAACATAAATAAGATTGAAGCTCTGAAGCGTACCTTCCTCTCCTCCCCTGCATTTTCTTCATACACAATGGCCTGCACCTCATTCCTGTTTTTCATCAGCATCACAGACAGGTCCTTATGTGGAAACTTTCCCACGGTGAAGGAAAAGTAGTAGGCTCCGGGGATACGACAGCGGAACAGACCTGACTTGGCATCAAAGTCCCCACCGATGTTGACGTAAACAGAGTCAAAGGTCACCGTCATCTTCGGCCCACCTTCCATGCTGCTGGTGCGAGCGACTGAGAAAGCTGAGCGCAGCTCTACATCATCAAGCAGACGGGCAAAACCCCACGCACTGCCCACGCGATTCAGGCACAGCAGACCAATCAACAGGCCGGCTGGGAGCAGCATCTTATCTGTAGAAAGTAAGAAAGAAGGGACACGTTTACATCACGCACAGGTTTGTAAAGTTTCAGTCACACATCTCAGAGTTTCAGTCCTGGCTGCGGTTTTTGTAGCAGTCTCTCATAGAAAGGTTTCCATGGATGTATAATCAATACGTGACAGGGAAGTTAGGATATGGAATTTCCCTTGCTGCCTTGTCTTACTCCATGATTCTGAGTGGGATTTAATAAATAACCCTGTTGTGTTCAACCTGCTCGAACAGCACATCAGCTCCAGCTGCCTGAAGCCTTGCATTCATTAATCTTGCTGCTTAGTGGCTGCAACGTTTGTAACGGTTGTTTCATTCATTTCCACAGCGTCGTATTCGTCCCCTTCACATGATTTGATACACCAACGCTCATCGTGAACTAGCACATGGAGATAAACCAGAACCCATTTCTGTGGAGAAGAGTTGGACAAGTTTTTTTCTGTCGATGGTTTCTTAATCATCACCGTGGCAACACAGTAATGTGGTGGATAACGCCATTGCCTCACACCTGAAAGTGTTTGCCTCCTACCTGTGTGAGTTCTCTCTCCATCACTCATTTCAGAGACACGTAGTTGGTAGGGTTCAGATAATTGTTGATTCTAAACTGCCCAAAGATATGAACACAGACACGCATGCGCGCGCACACACACGCACACAGACAGACACACGCGCGCACCCCCCCCGTAAATGGACGGATGCTGCTTGCGTGCTGTCTCAGCCTTGCTGTGCTGCTGTCACTGCCCTTGAGGCAGTCAATGACCTCCCGGATGTATCTGAGCTGCTCTCGCTGAGTCAGTGTTGTCGGCACACTTGAACCAGCAAAAACGTCCTGAAATTCAGCACCAACTCAAAACATCACCTGACAAAAATGTCCATTGTAGAGAATTATGGACAATAATAAATTACTGAGCTCCAACTATTAAGCAAAGGCCATTTACTGCATATGAAAGATGACATTGCTCCATCAAGCTGAGCTTTTTGTCCACTGCCATCTAGATTAGTTTTACGACCAAGCTGGCCTGTCTTGGCCTATCATCCCTGCTCTGCTAAACTCTGCAGCAAGCGTCGGCACCGAGTTGCCAGGTCTCCAGCCTCTCATCCCTCCTTGGCTTAACTCTGCAGCAAACGTCGACACCAAGTTGCCAGGTTCCCAGCCACTCATCCCTGCTTTGCAAAATTCTGCAGGAAACATCGGCACCGGGTTGCCAGGCTCTCAGCCACTCATCCCTCCTTCGCAAATTCTGCCGTTAACCTCAGCACCGAGTTGCCAGGTCTCCAGCCTCTCATCCCTCCTTGGCTTAACTCTGCAGCATATGTCCATTCATTCCTCCTCTGCTAAACTCTGCAGCAAGCGTCGGCACCGAGTTGACAGGTTTCAGCCACTCATCCCTCCTTCGCAAAATTCTGCAGCAAACATTGGCACCGGTGTTCTGGGAATCCATCCTACCCGACAAAACATCCTACCCAATGTTTCTGCGCAGACGCCGCGCATGCGCACAAAACCAACGCCGAATTAACTTCTTTTTCTCTCACCCATCCGGAATACTTCTTAAGGTTATGGTTATGGTTAGGGTTATGGTTAGGGGTTGGGTTAGGTTTAGTCGCATGTCACCGTCAAATTATAATACGGGTAGGACGTTTTGTCGGAGTAGGATGGTTTCTCAGAACACCGGGTTGCCAGGTTCTCAGCCACTCCTTACTCCTTGAAAAATTTTGCAGCAAACCTAGGCACCGAGTTGCAAGGTTCCTTTATCCCTCATTCGCAAAAGCAGCAGCAGCTTTTTACCATTGGGTTGGCAGTTCGCTGCATAGACAAAAAAAAAGAAAAAAGCACGAGTTGCCAGTTCTCCATCCCTCCGTAGCAACTGCAGCATGCTTCAGCACCGAGTTGCCAGGTTCCCAGCCTCTCATCCCTCTTCGGCTGAACTCTGCAGCAAACCTTGGCACTGGGTTGCCAGGTTCCTTTATCCCTCATTCGCAACATCAACAGCATCAGCAAGCTTTTTTGCCATAGGGTTGCCAGTTCCCAGTGTAGACAAATAAATGCAGCATCTAGCCTCCCTACTACTGTCCTGCCAGTTTCTTTGCATCCATCATGGCAAGAAGCAGCATGAATCCTTCTAGCTCCGATACCAAGTTGTCATTTCTCATTTGCAAAACGGCCAGTTTTTCTACATGGGGGGGACAAAAAAAAAAAAAAAAAAGGCACTGGGTTGCCAGGTTTTTCCTTTATCCCGACAAGCAGTCGCAAGCCTTCTACCCACGCCTTGCCAGTTTCCCTTCCCTCTGTCCATCCTTCGCAAAATTTAGCAACATGCTTTCGTGGCACCAGGATGCTAGGTCCTTCCCCCATATCCATTCGCACCAGCAAGCTTTTCTACAAACGAGTCGCCAGTTTCTCTTTCCCGTTGTTCTGACAAACCATCCTACTTTGGCAAAACGTCCTACCGTAAGTAGTTTATGCACATTTCTGCTGTCACAGAGTAATTCCAGCACTAATTTAAGTAGGTATGACGGTTTGCCACGTAACTTTGCCCATCAGAGTATACTTGTAGCTCATATGCATACAGCCAGGATGGTTTGCCACTTCATTTTACCCGTTAAAGTATGCTTGTAGGTAACATTCACAAAGGTAGCATGGTTTACCAATTAATTTTACCCGTCAGAGTATGTTTGTAGCTCTTATTAACAAAGGTAGGATGATTTGCCACTGAATTTGAGCTGTTAAAGTATGCTTCTAGCTCAGATTAACAAAAGTAGGATGATTTGCCACTAAATTTTAGCAGTTTAAGTATGCTTGTAGGTGACATTCACAAAGGTAGGATGGTTTGGCAGCTAATTTTACCGGTCAGAGTATTTTTCTAGCTAATATTCACAAAGGTAGGATGGGTTGCCACTGAATTTTGTGTTGTGCGCATGCGCAGAAACAACGGGTAGGATGGTTTGCCAGGTAGGATGGATTCCCAGAACACCGTATCCCATATTGGCAAAATGCAGCAGCGTGCTTTGGCACCGGGATGCTAGGTTCTCTTCCTCTATCACTCCTATGCTAATACAGTAGCAAGCTAGGTTCTACTAGGCTTCTCTTTCTCCATGCCCCTACGCAATACAGTAGCAAGTGTTGGCACCGGGATGCCAGCCTTTCTTCCTCTATCCCTCCTATGCAAATACAGTAGTGAGCCTTGGCACCGAGTTGCCTGGTTCTTCTTTATCCCTCATTCGCGTACTCAGCAGCAAGCTTTCTAATATAGAGTTGCCAGTTTCTCTGAATTTATCACAGCAAAAGCAGCAGTGAATCCTTCTACCGCAGGGACGCCAGCATCTAGCCCTCATACGCTAAGCAGCAGATGTTCCTTTCAGCACCAAAACGCCAGGTTCTCTGTCTCTATTCCTTATTTGCAAATGCAGAAAACGTTCTTTGCACTGAGATGCCAGGTTCCGTTCCATAAGCAGCTTACCCTTCCATTACTGGATTGGCAATCAATCACTCGCAAAAAACCCAAAACATTACTTTCACCAGGATGCCAGTTTCTCCATTTCGTCCAGTCTTTCACAAGATGTAGCAGCAAACTGTTCCGGCACCGAGATGCCAGTTTCTCTGCCATCCTTCCTGCCTTCGCAAAGCACTGACATACCTTCGTGGCACTGGGATGCCAGATTCTGTCCTCTATCACTCCTTTTAAGACATCCAAACTGCACCATGTGCATAATTCTCCATGGCATCCATTCACTTCTCACGTGCTTTCACGAGCAATATCTAGCATCCACCCTCGACACAATCATTCGAGACCGCTCTCTGAGCCGACTTACGGTTCCGAGTACGTCTAAACAGCTCATCATCTCCCACGAAGTTCAGTGGACTCGCCCTCTGCTCTCTGACGATTTTGGGGGGTTATTATTATAGAAGACGACTTTCCTCTAATCAGTCTTTCCATTTATCAACCCTTCCCAAGCTGCCACCGTCACTTCTGTTCATTGCAGATATAAGCACATTAGTTATCACTACCTTATCTGAAGTAATTAACCAGCTAAGCAGCCCCTCTCCATCTTCTACTCAAAGACAAGCTCACGCAAGCCTTACGAACCTTGAAGCCTCACCTCAAATCTCAAAATCCATCATACTTCTCTGTCAGCGCTTCAGTTCAAAGTCGAGCCATGTCACTACCCAATCGAGGGTTCCCCTCATTCACTTATTAAGAATTCAGTTGTTCTCAATTTCCTTTGACCTCTTCTCCTGCCATTCCTTCCTAATTGTCCGAGCTGATCCACTCCACTCCATGGACTCCTCGACTACCTTAACAAGAGCTGTTCAGCTTCGCTAGTCTGCCACCAGTCATTTGACATCATCGTAGGGTCTCGAGGCATCTGTCACCGTGGTTCGGTGCCATATAAATAAGTTGAATAGAAAATCAAATTATTCTCGCTGAGGTCGTTGACCCCACCATTTTCAGGGGATGCCTTCTTTGGGGATCTGCCAGGCCCGGGAGCCGTCGCCAGTCCCCTTCGAGGCCTTCCCCAAACCGCAGCTCAATTCATGTCAAAGCATTCACTTTTTCCTACTAAAACGTTGTCAAAGATAAATGAAGACGTGGGTCCAGCTAGTGAAATACAAAATAAATATCATCTCGCCTTCAGTTACACTGTTACTGTAATAAGTGGACAAACCTGCAGAAGCCAAAGCATCACTTTCTTGTTGATTTCATTACAATCAGGTTTTCTTCTGCTGTCAGAGAAGCTGCCCTTTCCTGGTCATTACAGACCGTGCAGCCATTTCAGCCACATCTCTTTTCCACGGTCCACAGTGGAAGCACATATTTGTGTTAACATTAGAACCACAGTGGACAAACCCGACCTCCATACAGTGGAGCAACTATACATTTGCACATCAAAAACGACAACAGAAAAGCTTTTCAATGAAAGAATAACACGCAGTCCCAGAGCAGGGTTTGAATCACTCAAGCAGTTCACGCTCAGTAAAGAAGGTATTATGTTCTTTATTAGCAACGACAAGCGCTTTCATTGTCTCATTGTCCTCCCCCAGTGAACCAACAGGAAGTAGACACACACACACACACACAGGTGGAGCTGCAGGGCTCTGAAAGCTTGTCAGAACAAAAGGACAAGGTTTAACATGTAAGGAGTAGAGACTCGGGGGAGTGGTCTCCATGTTCAGCTGATGCTGCAGCTTTCATTTTAGATTTGATGTCATTTATGACAAACATGAGACACTATAGAGACGCAGCTGCTCATTAGTCTTAAAACTAGAGCAGCTTGGCAGGTATGCACTAATGCACAGCGAATATATGTTCACCACCTTAGTTTTACATTTGGGCTTATATATAACAACCATCCACTTACAAGGTTCAAGGTTTTTTATTTGGTACATGCATAGTTATACAAGTATAACACACAGTGAAATGTAACCTGACACGCTCCTCAACTTGTGCAAAAAAAGGGGGGGGGGGTAGAGGAAGAGCATTATATGTGTATATATATATATATATATATATATATATATATATATATATATATATATAGATATAGATATAGATATATATATATATAATATAGTATATACTATAAATATACATTAGGTGAATGCAAAACAAACGATGCAGAAGCTTAGAGAATATTAAGAAAATTACATGCAGTTATGTCAACAATATGCTTCAGTATTTCACACAATCAGAAGAATTTGAACTCTAATTCAAAATGTGAGCAGACGGTGGAGTTTGATGACAAGTGACAATGACGTATCAAAAGGTTTATATATTCAGAGACCCTGTCACACACTCCCCCCCCCAAAATCAATACTTGAGTCACCTGATGCTGTTACTGGCTCTCTGTGCTGTAGCTGTGAACAGTGATGGGAATAACAGCGTTACAAGTAACGGCGTTACTAATGGCGTTACTTTTTTCAGTAACGAGTAATCTAACTAATTACTATTTCTATCGTTACAACGCCGTTACCATTACTAACAAGAAAATGCGGTGCGGTCGCGTTACTATTTTTCAACAAACAGACGGTTGAAGCTGTGTTCAGCTTACCGCACAAAATTAATTTGGGCGCTACAGCTTTAAGCAGCTGCGCACGCTCCCGCGGATGGCAGACGATCACTTTTTGGCACAACACCTGGAGCTAAGGGGGCAAAACAATCGCATGAGTGCTGCTGTTTGGCTGAGGAAGAATAAAGTAGTCGTGGTAAGCCAATCACATGACCACTTCAAGATGGCAAAGCAACAAGGTGATATATACCAGTTTTTAATTGTGTTGATAGGACACATAAAACCAGAGTCATGATAAACAATATATACGCGTGTTTTTCCTCAGTAGTTTCATCACGTTTAACGTCTAAGGACAGCGCTAGCAAGCACTCTCTGCTTATGAGCAAAAAATAAAAAAACTAAACAAAAAACAGCCCGTTCGTGTTGGTGGAAAAATGCACCATGTCGACCAATCAAAAAATGATATGGCAACATGACATTTGGTTGTTTAGGAAGAGGGGGAAGTTTTAGGAGTGACGGCGAGAGAGAGAGTGAGTTTTGAGATGTGAGAGATTTGTGACGTTTAGCGTGTTTGGAGTGTGTAGTTAATGTGTTGTCTTGTGTAGTTAGTGTGTAGTGTTGTGGATAGTTTTGTGTTGTGTGTCAGAAACAATGAGGCAACTGCTGAATGAAAACAGAATGGACAGAAATATTTGGAGTGGCACAAATAATTTGTGTGGCATCTTATTGAATGCAGAACAGCTGATTGTCCTGTGAATATCCAAAAGTTGAATCTGTTCATCTGGACGTAGCGTTTTGTGGGAGAAACGTTTCGTCACTCATCCAAGTGACTTCTTCAGTCTCAGCTGACTGCAGGTTTCCCCAAACCTTATAAACAGTACATTTGCATAATGACTGAAACCAGAGTGAATGGTACTCATGGCCATTGATCAGTGTTCTTTGATCAGTGGGTTTTGGTCAGTGATTGTTGATCAATGGTCATGGGAATTTGCACAATTATGATTAAGGAACTGACCTCACAGCCCATTGTTCCTTCAGTGGGCTGGTTTCAGTCATTATGCAAATGTACTGTTTATAAGGTTTGGGGAAACCTGCAGTCAGCTGAGACTGAAGAAGTCACTTGGATGAGTGACGAAACGTTTCTCCCACAAAACGCTACGTCCAGATGAACAGATTCAACTTTTGGAGATTTACTTACCTGGATGATTGAGAATGCATCAAGACGATGTCCTGTGAATAGTTTGAAATGGTTATAAAAAAGGGTAAAACGTAAATGGCTGTAAATAACTTTGTTGTTTGCAAAACTTGTGCATATGATTTTAAAATTGACAGTTTATATTTGCATTTAAAGTTATGAAATATGATTCAAAAAACATGTTTGTGGTCCTTACAGTATAAAATATAACTTTTTCTACTCGGATTTTATGTTTTTTGTCTGATTTTAGATCAATTGTGCTAATACTGTATGTGAAAATGAAAACATAACTTTACATTCAGACACGTGAGGTTATGCTGAAAAGGATGATACCAAACACGGCAAAGTAAATAATTTTTAAAGGTGAAATGTAGCAGAAAAAATCAAAAGTAGTTAAAAATGGCCAATTATACCCTGGGCCCCAGAGGGTTAAATATTTTTTTTTAAAGTAACGCAATAGTTACTTTTCAAGTAATTAATTACTTTTAGAATCTTGTAACTCAGTTACTAACTCAGTTACTTTTTTGAAGAAGTAACTAGTAACTATAATTAATTACTTTTTCAAAGTAACTTGCCCAACACTGGCTTTGAATGCTTTTATAGCGAAGGTGCTGCTTTACTCTTATGGTTCTGGTGTTGTACTCCCTCACAGGCCCTTACGTAGGTGCTATTCATTTATTTTAAACACTATAGCTGATAAAAAAAATAAAAATAAAACTGATTAAATTAAATGAAACATTTTGTTAAATCCACATTTTCTTACTGTAAAGATTCATGTACTGTACACATTTGAATTAGCAGTTCTGCAGCAGTAGTTCATTTCATGACTGACCAATTGTGACAGTCGGTTGGAGCTTGGACGTTAGGGAGATCTATATTACAGACAGCTTGTGTTTGTTGTACAGTTACGTATATCTTGTGTTAGCTTAGGCTAAACATGATGCTACAGGGCTTTCTACTCGCCAGGTCAGCTGGGCACAGAGAAGGGCAGAATGTTGCATCACAGACATGAGTCGTCGTCTTTGGTATTTAAAAACCTCACGTGCCACAGGAAATGAGGTACCAGCCCCCAGTGTTCTCCCAGCTGTGGTTATTAAGTGAGTAAATGTCAGATCCAAAATAATAATGGCCACCAGGTTCACATTCATGTGATGCAGCCTGGTGTCCTTCCTGATGGTGTCATAGACGTGCTCCCTCATCATCATCATCATCATCGTTTATTTAAATAGCACTTTAAAAACACACCTGGTAGACCAAAGTGCGGTACAATAAAAATATAAACATAGGAATAAAATGGCAAAAACTAGACATAGCAATAAAATTAATAAAAATGTCAGTTACCCACAGAGTTAAAAGCTAGGGAATAAAAATAGGTTTTTAATCTGGACTTAAAAACACTGATGTAGCCTGTCTAATATGGAGAGGAAGGCTATTCCAAAGCATCGGAGCCGCAACAGAGAACGCTTGGTCTCCTCTAAGTTTCAGCCGTGACTTAGGGACAGAAAGCAACAGTTGCTCAGCTCACCGAAGCGCACGAATGGGGACATGGGGCTTCAACAAATCAGACAAATTGTTACGTTCCCCTGAGGGGTCTAGGCGGTGAGGGGAAGTAACAAAAAGTGTCCGGGTCAGAAAACAGCAAACAGCAAAAACAGCAAACAGCAGCAGCTCGGGGCTAGTTGACCCCTTACACCAGGGGTGTCCAAACTTTTTTCGCTGAGGGCCACATACATAAAAATATAGGAGGGGCTGGGCCACTTACTAGAAATTAGGTATATAACCTTAACTTTACTGTATTAAAAATCACTTAAAAGTGGTCAAATGTGTTATATTGTTGAATATAATTAAAGACAAAACTGCCTTCATCACAGCTTTCCATAAATGGATCTTTATTGATTTATTCAGAAAAAGCTTTGGTAGCTCATTCTCAGAACAGCAGCCTCAGATTTCTTCTTAGACAGAAGATTTACAGCACAGAGAAAAAACAATAAAGGGGAAAATGGGACGGGTACATTTCAAGTTTGTTATTTACGTTATTAGGCTTAGCAACACACCTATTAACGTTCGTTTGAAACGATTATCAACATTAACAGATTGAACTGGACTTAATAACATGAGTCCATATAATTTTAGTAAATTATTCTGTAGTATCAGCTGCGCTGGGTATGTAAATCGGGCCATCCAGCTGTGGTGCTGATCGTGCGCCACTCGTGCCAAAAATCCAGACAAATGTCACTTGATCAAGGAGCAGATCTGCATCAGAGGAGATCAGCTGACTTTGCCTGTGCGTGCGCTGTGCACAGCGGTGTGTACTCTGTGTGTTAACAAGAAAAAAAGCATATAAGAAAGTGGTGCGCAAAAGCAGGGTGGTGACAGAATTGATGCGCATTATTGATATTTGAAGCATGTGCACCTGCATATTAACACACGGGTATTGTGGAATATATTTTTTACTCACCTAAAGCGCTCGTGCTCTCGTCCACTCCCCGCAAAAAATTAGCAGCTGTGCGGTGTCTGTGGCATCAGTGCTCGGATCGCATGCGATGGAGTAAAAATCAAAAGCAAAGCTTTATCAGACAGTTGCAGTTTAATGTTGGCTGACGAGTCTTCAGTGCGTGGCACAACTAGATTTCTGGACACGCTGACGTTGTTGAAGTCCTGCACTTTTTCCGGGCACATTATTTCGGTGACTTTAACGAGGCCGTGTTTTATGAGGTCTCCATCTGAAAAAGGCTTGTCATGTCCTGCGATGAGTTGGGCGACCTCATAGCTGCTATTGGAGCCTTTTCCTGGACAATTTGAGCACGAAAAAATACTGTTGCTGACCCCGCAGGACAGCTAGCATTTGCTTTACTTTCTGCTCTCGCTCAGCACCAGTGTAGGATGCATAGGCCTGATGTTTGGTTTCATAATGACGTCGTACATTATACTCTTTCATAACTGCCACAGTTTCAGTGCAGATCAAACAGACACACGTCCCCTTGAATTATTTGAAGAAATATTCACACTCCCACAGTGTCTGAAATTTTCTGCACTCACTTTCTACCTTTGGCTTCTTTGGTTCTGCCATGTTTGGTAACTTGGGGTAAATTTCTTCTGTGATTGTCCTTTTTGGTGGAGCAACTGCCTTGATCAACAGCAGCTCCCCCTGGTGTTAAAACTAAGAAGTGCAATAAACTCAAGCAAAAGTTGAAGTGCGGGCCATTTTCTATTCTATTTATAAAATTACTTGTGGGCCAATTAAAACTGGACCGCGGGCCAATTGCGGCCCGCGGGCCGGACTTTGGACATGCCTGCCTTACACTGACCACAGGAGCCCCTTAAGCAACTGAGCCCCAAGTGTGGTCTTTTGCTGGGCCTGACAACCTTGTCAGTTTGGGAACCCTGACTGACTTTTCTCAAAGCAGGCCCTTTTTGCTTTGAGTGTGCTTTCTGTTTGAGTTTCAGCCTCAAACAGTTAGCAACAAGATGTCCAGGTTTGTGGCAGAAGAAACACAGCTTTGTTTTGGGTCTGAAAACCACAACTTTTTCAGCCTTGTTAGCTGGCTCCCTCCTAGCTCGCCAAGATGTATTATAGTGAGAAGGGAGATCACATTCTACAGCATTTGTTTTATGAGTTAGGGTAAACTCATCTGCCAGTATGGCAGCCTGCTGTAAAGTGGAAACCCTCTGTTCACTTAAATAACAAGCTATAGACTCAGGAATAGAGTTTCTAAAATCCTCCACAAGAATTAGCTCACATAACGAACTCAGATCATTAGCATGGCTTGCAGAGCACCACCTATCGAAAAGCTTTTTCTTCTCTCGTGCAAAGTCAAGGTAAGATTGACCCCGTGTCACTTCTAGACCTCGAAAATGCTGCCTATAGGCTTCGGGTATGAGTTCATAGGCTTGGAGGACAGCACTTTTAAGCTTTTCATAAACTAAGCAGTCCTCCATAGACAAACCAGAACAAACCTCCTGAGCCTTACCCGTCAATTTACATAGTAACATCACACACCACATGTCTTGAGGCCATTGCAGTGCAGTCGCTATGCGTTCAAATGCAATAAAGAAGCTATGAACACTGGACTCACAGGAAACTGGAACCAGGTGGATGTTATTGCTCACAAACGAGCCTCTAGACACCTGTGCACTAATAGCTGTGTCATCCATTTTGGGGGCGGAGAAGGCTCAGCAAACAGCAAATTAGGACACCACCACACCCCTCTGCCAACTCACTCGGAGACTACCGAACAATAAATCAATTAATGGAGAACTACACAACTTACTTTACCTGACCAACTTACCTCTTTCTGCACACACGTTAACAAATACAACTTACCCAGTTCCTAAGCATACCAAACTATACCTACCTATCTTCTGGAGTGCGCTGGGCTCGAGACAACTTGAAAGGCAGAACTTCAGCGACCGGAGCCCTGAATTGCCTACCCCCAACAGGGAACTTATCCCCACCCAGGATTACTCCGAAAATAAGAAAGGCAAAACACCAAAAGAGTGCCCGAAGGAAGAACTCAATAAGCTCAGCTGGACACTCACCTAACTTAACTGGGTAGTTGGGGAAGTTGTGAATCTCTAAAGGTAGAAAAAACAAGATAATCAAAAACCAATTCCAACTCAAAACGCCCTTTTCAACAAACCCGGACGAGCCCCCACTTGTTACGTTCCCCTGAGGGGTCTAGGCGGTGAGGGGAAGTAACAAAAAGTGTCCGGGTCAGAAAAAGGAGACAAGAAGGCAAAATGGTTAAAGTAAATAGCTTTATTAAAGTTTGTATTAAAACTAACTAAAAGAGACGGACAAGCCGCTATCACCATTTAAAGAAACAAACAAAACTCAAGCGTTGGTCAATAAAGTACAAAGTAAGTCAAAAAGAGAGAGCAGCTCACCAGCTGCAAACACAGACACGCAGCTCACTAGCTGCAAACCGCAAACCACAAAACACAGCTCACTAGCTGCAACCACGGCAAAAACACTCAGCTCACTAGCTGTAACCACTCACATGGCACTCTGGCCCAGAGCTCACCTTTCCCTGTGCTTAAATACTCTTAATTACTGACGAGAGTCAGCTGCACAAAAGAAAGAAGGTGGCACCTCAGGCAGATGGGAGATTGTAGGACACACCCACACAGGCACCTTCAGGATGAGGCCCTGCTAGGGCCGTAACAAAATAAACAGGTGCCAGACCATTTAGAGATTTAAAAACCAATAAAAGAACTTTAAAACGGATCCTAAATTCAATTGGAAGCCAATGTAGAGAGGCCAAAACCGGAGTCATGTCGTCTAATTTCCTTCTGCCAGTTAAAAATCGTGCCGCGGCATTTTGCACTAGTTGCAAGCGTGACAAAGTGCCCTGCCCAACCCCTATTAAAAGAGAATTGCAATAATCCAAACGTGAAGTAATAAAGGCGTGAAAACACTTTCCAGGTCATGCTTGGAAAGAAACGTCTGAGGTGATAAAATGCTGATTTTACCGCCCCGTTTACATGGTCATCAAAGGTAAGTGCAGAATCAATTTTTACTCCGAGATTTGTGATTGAACTCTTTAAATGGGGAGTCAGAGCGGCAAGATCAACATCTGGAGCGTCAGAAAAACGATTTGGGCCAAATAAGATCGCTTCCGTCTTACAATCATTAAAATTTAAAAAGTTTTTTGTCATCCATGCTTTAACATCACTAAGGCAGTCAAGCAGAGGTCGACTTGGGAGACTATCAGAATGACTAAAAGGTAAATAAAGCTGGCAGTCATCTGCATACAGATGGAATGACACTTTATGTTTTCGAAATATCGCGCCAAGAGCCAGAAGGTACAGTGAAAACAATAATGGCCCAAGAATAGATCCCTGTGGCACACCCCAAAGCAGAGGGGCCACAGAGGATGAAGCCGACCCCAATTTAACACAAAAAGTCCTGTTTGAGAGATAGGGTTTTAACCACAAAAGTGCCAAACCAGAAATTCCCACACAGTGCTGTAAGCGGGAGATCAGCAAATCGTGATCCACTGTGTCGAATGCAGCAGTCATGTCCAACAAGACCAGCACTGTATATTTACCATGGTCTGTGGCTATCAGGATGTCATTCATAACTTTTACAAGGGCTGTCTCCGTACTGTGAAATGGCTTAAAGCTGGACTGAAAGATTTCCGACAATTGAGAGTCATTCAAATAGTCCATCAACTGAGTGTAAACAATCCTTTCCAGAATCTTACTAAGAAAGGGAAGCTTAGAGATGGGTCTAAAATTTGACATGACTGAACTGTCTAAGCCTGGTTTCTTAAGTAAAGGATGTATGACTGCATGCTTAAACTCCTTAGGTACTTGACCAGACAAAAGACTAATATTAATAATGTTCAGAAAGTGTCGTCCAATGGTAGGAAATACCTTTTTGAGAAAACGGGGAGGAACAACCTCATTTAAAGTCACACGGTTTAGCATTCAACACAAGTTTCTCTAAATCAGGTAAAACAATTGGTAGAAAAGCAGAGAACAAACTTGAGCAAGAACCATGCATGGCTGGGTCAGCAATAGGTAGAGTCGGAGATCTCAAACTAGCAAAATCGTCCACAAAATAATTAAGAAACTTATTGCACATAACCGCAGAACAGTGCAAAAGAACATACCCTTCTGTATTAAGTACAGAATTTATAGTGTTATATAGAACACAAGGGTTATGCGAGCTGGCAGCATAAGTTGAGAAAAATAGGAGTGCTTGGCGCCCTTTACTGCTCTCTGATAGACTTTCCAGCTAGTCTTAAGTGCTTCCAGGGAGACATACAACCTATCCTTTTTCCACCATCTTTCACATCTTCTACATTCTTTTCTAGCAGCTCTGGTAAAATCAGTTTGCCAAGGACTAGCCTTGGGCTTGCATTGTCTGAATCTTAAAGGAGCAACAACGTCGAGGACAGATTTACAAGCAGAATCCAAAAAAGAAAATAATCCATCTGAGGTGGACAACTCAGGAGGATAAGAAATAAGTTGGTCAAACAATATGGAAAACCGCTCAGCAGTATCTGAGTCAAAAGCACGATAACATCGAGCAGGTACAGCCTGTTTAACAACAGGATTAAAAAGAACAATGTCACATAACATAGGCATATGGTCAGAGAACACCGCATCCTCGACGAATACGTTACAGACAGATAAACCATGTGATAAAACCAAGTCCAGTGTGTGACCACATTCTTGAGTGGAACCTTTAACAGACTGAACAAAATTAAAAGAGTTCACTAAATCCAGAAAGTCCTTGGCCAGGGGCTTTCCCGGGCAGCAGACATGTATATTAAAATCACCAAGTGGAAGGATCTGGTCATACCGTGATGCACAGTCAGCAAGAAACTCTGAGAACTCGGATAAAAACTCCTTATTATATTTCGGGGGCCGATAAACAATCGCACATAACAGCGAAGACGAGTGGCCCAGTTTGCACAAACAGAGTTCAAAAATGGTGTGGCTTGTCGATGGGGATAGCTGCTTAAAGTCAAGATGTGCCTTAAAAACAACAGCTAGCCCCCCTCCATGGCCAGAAACTCTTGGAACACTAAAAAAGGCACAGCCAGCCGGCAATAATTCAGAAAAGGCACTTAACTCACCGGATGGAATCCAAGTTTCAGTCAAACAAAGAAAATCCAGTGCATGGGAAGAGAAAAATTCCTTCAAAATGAAGGTCTTATTTGCCAGCAATCTGGCATTAATTAAACCTAACCTGAGAGGAATTGGGTCAGGAACTTCCGAGGCAGAAACAACCAGATCCACCGGTCGGATGTTTGTTCGGTCCACTCCACGCCAACGCAGATGTCGGAGCGAAGGGGATTTTGCAGAACCCTTCTCAAGAGATCCCACAACAGGAACCAAACAGGAGGGTACGTCCAGGTAAAGAAAGTGTTTCTAAAAGGTCCAAATTTCACAAACACACTGAAAATAATTTAAAATAATAATTTGATCGTTAAAGGCACAGTAGGTGTATTTTATTCAAACAGTGCTTTACTGTTAAGTTTAGTGTGTAATGACTTCACTCTCCCAGATGGGAAGGAGTGGTGAAAGGAAGATGACCCGTTTTCAAAGTTGAGGGGCTGCTCAGTGACATGTGGTAACCTGGACGAGGTTCAGAGCTAAGTGGTTAATTCATACTGTCAGATTCATTTTTTGCACTGTGACATATCTCAGTTATTGTTTTATTTTGCAAACGTTGACAGATTATATACGTGCAGGATATGGAGCTGGTTAGTTTGCAACATTGTTGTAAAGTTTCCTCTAGATTTGGCTGTGGTTTCCATGGTAACTGTTAGGTTAGGTCAAGGTCAGCTGGAACTGGAGTAACTGACGGTCCTGCTCCATGAAGAAATTGAGTGCAGTGTATCTTACAAGACAAATTAAAAGTGAATAACAATTCCTGACCACACTGCAGGGTTCTCCCGTCTCACAGGTTATTTTTGCAGAGGAAAGAAGGCACTCTGATACTCTTATGACTTCTGGCTAGACTTGTAGTCAAGACCGCCTAATCCGAGACCAAGACAAGACCAAGACCAGAGGGTATCAAGACCAGACAAGACCAAGTCGAGACGAGACCAAGACCAAGGCCGAGACAAAAAAGTCTTTAAACTGCAGCCAGATGCTGCTTCGTTTACGGGTGTCAGGCATATTTATGTGTTTTTGCTTTCGCACAGCCCTCCTCACAGCTGTCTACTGTCTCACTCGCTTACTGAGAGGACAGACGCACGCTCCACTTGACTGTTGCGTCTCTCACCCTCTCTGTTTTTCACATAATGATATTATCCTATATCCTCGCATGTGATTGGCCACAATATGGAGGGATTGGAGCATAGCTGAGCCACTGTGTGAGAGCTGAGCAGCAAAAGGAAATTAAGTGAGGGTAGAAATGACTGAAAGATTAATAGGCTCTGTTTTGAATTTTGTTCAAAAAAGAATGACTTCATATAGGAAAAAAATATATATCACTTATGCAGGACACCTTAAACTAGTTTTTTAATTAAGCAGCAAGGCAGAACAAAGTCGGGCCTGTATCAAGACACAGGGACTAAACCCCAATTCAACCAGACCCAGAACTGATCCAGAATTAAAACAGGACAGTTCAAAATCAGGACTACTTAGGACTTAACCAAAGATCCAGAACCAGAATCAAAACTAGATGATACTAGCACTAAAAATCATCATAGACCTGCACTACACTTATTTTTTAATTCTACCAAAGTCCACTATTTAGATTCAGAAAAGTTTATATAATTATTTAGCCTTGTTGTGCAAACAAGCCTGCAAAACTTAATAAATATAGAATTTGAAAAGTAACAAATAGTATCTAAAAAGTTACACTAGGTACTAGATACATGTTCTGATGAGTTTTGGCAAACAACCATTTGACTAACATGTGTGTCTCACCTGCTCTTGTTCCCTCTCTGCTCCTCTCTCTCCCTCTCTCTCCCTCTCTGCTCCTCTCTCTCCCTCTCTCTCCCTCTCTGTTCTGTCCTCATTCTCCCTCTCTCTCTCCCTCTCTGCTCCTCTCTCTCCCTCTCTGCTCCTTGCTCCTCGCTCTCCCTCTCTGCTCCTCGCTCTCCCTCTCTGTTCCTCTCTCTCCCTCTCTGCTCCTCTCTCTCCCTCTCTGTTCCTCTCTCTCCCTCTCTGCTCCTTGCTCTCCCTCTCTGCTCCTCTCTCTCCCTCTCTGTTCTGTCCTCATTCTCCCTCTCTCTCTCCCTCTCTCTCCCTCTCTGCTCCTCGCTCTCCCTCTCTGTTCCTCTCTCTCCCTCTCTGCTCCTCTCTCTCCCTCTCTGCTCCTCGCTCTCCCTCTCTGCTCCTCTCTCTCCCTCTCTGCTCCTCTCTCTCCCTCTCTGCTCCTCGCTCTCCCTCTCTGCTCCTCTCTCTCCCTCTCTGTTCTGTCCTCATTCTCCCTCTCTCTGCTCCTCTCTCTCCCTCTCTGCTCCTCGCTCTCCCTCTCTGCTCCTCGCTCTCCCTCTCTCTCCCTCTCTCTCCCTCTCTGCTCCTCGCTCTCCCTCTCTGCTCCTCGCTCTCCCTCTCTCTCCCTCTCTCTCCCTCTCTGCTCCTCGCTCTCCCTCTCTGCTCCTCGCTCTCCCTCTCTGTTCCTCTCTCTCCCTCTCTGCTCCTCGCTCTCCCTCTCTGCTCCTCGCTCTCCCTCTCTGTTCCTCTCTCTCCCTCTCTGCTCCTCTCTCTCCCTCTCTGCTCCTCGCTCTCCCTCTCTGCTCCTCGCTCTCCCTCTCTGCTCCTCTCTCTCCCTCTCTGCTCCTCGCTCTCCCTCTCTGTTCCTCTCTCTCCCTCTCTGCTCCTCACTCTCCCTCTCTGCTCCTCGCTCTCCCTCTCTGTTCCTCTCTCTCCCTCTTTGTGCTGACAATCAAGCCAAACACCAACATCATCAAATATACAGTTGAAACCAGATATTTACAGACTCTTCAGATAAAAACACAAACACTTTTTTTAATTGTAACATCAAATCAGACTAAATGTTTATTTTTTTAGACTGATAAATATAAAAAACACATTTGTTAACTTTAAGAGCAAAGAGAGAAACTATCTGTATTTCTTAATTGTAAATGGCACCAAACTGTATTCAAAATTGAGCCACACTTATGGAGCTCCACAATTCTTTTCCTGGTGTTTTGGTTGATATCTCTTGATTTTCCCATGTCAAAGAAACAGGCTCTGTGTTTTGCCTTATATGCATCCACAGGTGTGTCACCAATTTACTCACATGGACTCTACTAACCTATCAGAAGCTTCTTCAGCTCAGAATGGAATCGTCTGGAGTTTTCTTATTAATTAACAATAAACTTAGTGTATATACTCCTAAATTTGATGAAAGTGATGAAAATAGACAGCTCCCTCTTTTTATTCTGACATTTAACTAATTCAAAAGATATTTCAACATTTATTTATCTAAAACAAAATAAGTTTACACGAAACTGATGTTTAACAGTAAAAAAAAAAAGTTTTTATGTTTTCTCCCTAAAGTGTAAATATCTGGTTTCACCTGTGAATATACTGCTGTGTATTGAAATTCCTCTTGTTTTGCATAGAAATATACTGAACAACATACAAAGCATAATATATAAAATAACATCTACCTGAGTTTTTTCTTTGAAAGAAGCTCCTTATGTCCATTGTTGTGTTCATCAGTACATAACTGAAACCAATTTAGAGTGCTTTGTTTAGCCGTGGAGGGTAACAACTGAAAATATGAAATAAACACACATGTGAGCTAAGACTCTAAAAAAAACAGCATTGTTGTTGTTCGGCTTTTCATTTCACCATTTGTTGATTCACTCGAAGAGCAAGTAACGTAATATGGGTCACGCGATCAGTTTATATCAATCTTTTGTGATACACCGTCATATTTACATTATTTGTACAGTACGAATGATTTGCTTTGGTACCTGGTCAAACTTAAGCTCTCCTCTGTCTGCAGCAAACTCCCAGGCAGCAGCTTCTCCCCCCTCGCTCACAGGCGTAAGTGCTGTGCTCAGTCACCCAGTGCCTGAGCTCGGACCATACCAAAATTAGGGGGAATTTACGACGGTGCGCTCTGTGCTTCGTGTGTTGTTTTTGTTTTATACAGTTGTCAGTCAGGCATCTAACTAACAAATTACACTCCAAAAGACCCCATGCTTCTGAAAAAATGACCCGGGCTTAAGCCCAGTAAGCCACCCCCCCGCTCCGCTGATGGTTGACTCCAAATCTCCCGAACACTACGTCGATTTGAGAACGCAAGACCAGACCGAGACCGAGACCAAATGTCTACATATTTTTATATTCAATTCAATTTTATTTATATAGCGCCAAATCACAACAAAAGTCGCCTCAAGGCGCTTCATAGGTACAAAGAAAAACCCAACAATTATATGACCCCCTATGAGCAAGCACTTTGGCGACAGTGGGAAGGAAAAACTCCCTTTTAACAGGAAGAAACCTCCGGCAGAACCACACTCAGGGAGGGGCGGGGCCATCTGCTGCGACCGGTTGGGTGAGAGAAGGAAAACAGGATAAAGACATGCTGTGGAAGAGAGACAGAGATTAATAACAGATATGATTCGATGCAGAGAGGTCTATTAACACATAGTGAGTGAGAAAGGTGACTGGAAAGGAAAAACTCAATGCATCATGGGAATCCCCGGCAGCCTACGTCTATTGCAGCATAACTAAGGGAGGATTCAGGGTCACCTGGTCCAGCCCTAACTATATGCTTTAGCAAAAAGGAAAGTTTGAAGCCTGATCTTTATCATACTTTATGGTGGATCTTTTAATGGTGACCTGACAAAGACATGGCTAATCCGCCTACCAACCCAGAGGACAGCATATGTTCACCATCACAACTGCAGAAAACTGGCATGCTGTGGAAAATACAAATAGAGAAAATATGCCATTTCAGTTGGAAAATAGGTGCTTTTGATTTTGTTGACAGCAACACATCTGAAGTTGGGCCATGTTTACGAACGTGTAGCATCCCTTCTTCTACTGACGACACTCCGTAACCATCTGGGAAAATCAGGGATACTGGCTGCTTTTGGTTGACTCGTTCTTTTCTGATTCTTGTCTGGATCTTCTTTGTCGTGTCTTTCATTTCATAATGCTCCAAATATTTTGTACTGGTGAACGGTCTGGGCTGCAGGCAGCTCAGTTACCCTGCCATGCTGTTGTAAAAATTGCAGTGTGCAGTTTTGGTCTTTGTCCTGCTGAAATAGACAAGGCTGAATGTATCTTTAGCATTGATGCTGCCTCTCCAGATCCAGTTCCACAGGCACTAACATACCCCATTATCATCACAGATGAAGGCTGCTGAACTGAGTGCTGATTCTAAGCGGTCCATCTCCTCTTCAGTCCAGATAACACAAAAGAATTAAAAAAAAAAATGTGTGACCACAGAACAGTTTTCCACTTTGCTTCAGTCAGCTTACAGTTTGGCACAGAGACGACAGCAGTGTTTCAGCAGTGTTCACACATGCATGATGCAGATTTGTGGGCAAACATAGACAGTGATTTCTAGAAGTGTTCCTGAGCCCATGCAGAGATTTCCATGACAGAATCCCTTTAGTACAGTTCCACCTGAGGGCCAGACTATCGTTCTTAGAGTCTCACACTCTTTTGCTAGGGGGGACAGGCATGTTATGGTTTAGGGCCCAGATGGCTTGGGGATAGAAGCTCCTCTTGAGTGTCTCTGTCCTTGCCCGGATGATGCGGAACCTTCTGCCAGATTGCAGAAGCTCGAACAGTTTGTTGCCAGGATGGGACGGGTCCTTCAGTATCACTTCAGTATCTAGTCCGGCATCTCCTGGCGTAGATGTCCTGAAGTGGGGGGAGAGCAATCCTGCAGCAGTGTTCTGCTGTACGGATCACTCTCTGAAGAGCTTTTTGGTCTTTAACACAGCTGTTCCCAAACCACGATGTGATGTTCTGTGTGAGGATGCTCTCCACAGCGCCTGTATAAAAGTCCTGAGGATCTTTGGAGAGACCCTGAACTTCCTCAGTTGTCGTAGGTGGTACAGGCGCTGCCTAGCCTTTTTGGTCTGGACCTGAATGTGGGCAGATCATGTCAGGTCTGAGGAGATGTGGACACCGAGATACTTAAAGGACTGCACCCTCTCCACTGGAGCTCCATTGATGATAATGGGCTTGTAGTCTCTGTGCTGACTCCTTCTGAAGTCCACCACCAGCTCCTTGGTCTTGCCGACGTTCAGCTGGAGATGGTTATCCTGGCACCGTGATGCTAGACTCTTCACTTCATCCATGTAGGCCGCCTCATCGTTGTTGGAGATGGCGCCCAACACCACTGTGTCGTCAACAAACTTCACAATGGTGTTGGAGCCGTGGGTGGCCACACAGTCTGAAGTGTAGAGGGAGTAGAGCAGTGGCGAGAGGACACACCCCTGTGGTGCTCCTGTGTTGATGGTGATGCTGTTAGAGACGCATCTACCCACCCTCACCACCTGAGTTCTGCCAGTGAGGAAGTCCAACACCCACGCACACAGACGGCTGTTGAGTCCCAGATCCCTCAGCTTTGTGAACAGTCTGCTGGGCACTATTGTGTTAAATGCTGAACTGTAATCAACAAACAGCAGTCTCACATAGTTACCCTTGTGAGTGAAGTTATTGAAGTGTGTCAGGGTTGGCTGTGTGGCAGGCAGGCAGGCAGGAGTGGGGGACCCAAAATGCAGGACTCAACACGGAAGTCAAACTTAAAACGGAGCTTTATTGCTGGGAAAAACCTCTTACTTAACTAAACTCACCAAAAGACTAACAAAAACACTGGAACATAAATACTAAACTGGAGCAGGAGACTAAACACTGGAGACATGGAGGCGAAACATGAGGCAAAACACACAGCTTGTGAAGGGTACAACACAACAGAGAGCACAGGAAAATACAGGGTTATATACACAGGGAAGTAATCAGGGAATGAGAAACAGGAGGGAGACACAGCTGGGAGGGTTTGGGCTAACGAGACAGGGGGAGCAAAGCTAGACACACTGACATGAGGCACAACCTTTCACAATAAAACAGGAAACAATTCACAAAGACGTAGACAAAGAAACACAGACTTTACGCGGGCAGAACTAAACCAGAATGAGCTAAAACCTGCTAAATAATCATCATCATCATCATACAATAGATCAAGAAAATACCCAAAAATACAAAATCAAACAAAAACGTGAGAACTGAAAATACTGGGTCAAACTGACCTAGAACCGTGACAAAGTGAGTTAGTGAAGACATGTGAAGTTATTCACTTCACATGTCGTGGTCATAATGTTATGGCTGATCGGTGTATATAACTTATATGAAGCAGGAAGTAGGTCCGTATATTTTGTTCTGTTGGGATTTTTACTGGCAGTTATTGATTAGAATTTGTTCAAACTGGCATTGTGGCGTCTTACCTCATCTAATGTGTAAAGTGTGGTATATTATTTTGTTCTTCCAGTTACAGTGTATCTATCAGAATGAATCTACAGAATTCACCTGCTTGCTGCATACATGCTACTACTGGACATTCACCTAATGTATATATTGTGGAGGTATATAAAGATGACAGGAGAGGTCTCAGTGTCTCACTCCAACTTTATTAATGGATTCACCAGAACTCCACATACAAAAAGCACCAAAATCTCCACCCCAACACTTCCCTTAAACTCGAGTGTGAGTGGAGCTACCTGGTGGTCCACCACAATATTATATATAATGTTCTTTTCCCCCCCTCCCCCTTTTGCAAAAGTCGAGGAGCATGTCAGGGTACATTTCACTATGTGTTATACTTGTATAACTATGCATGTGACAAATAAAGAACCTTGAACCTTGAACCTTGAACCTTGAACTTGTAAACTTTGAAAGTTATTTACTGGTGAAACTAAATGTTCGTCTTGTATGGTTATACTAAATCGACCTCTGTAAATGGAAACTAATTATAGTGGTTAATTGTGCTTAGGGCACCGAGGCACAACTGATCGCTTCTGTGTGATTACTCGTCCTGTTGCAGCAGAGAGAGAAATCCTTTCTGAGAGAGCAAATAGTGCTCCAGTCGCAGCTTGCTGCAGATATCATAATTTTCCTTTATGAATCATAAGAGTCTTGAAAAAGCAGATGGTGCAGTAGTTAGTCTTGTTCACATAATGGCACCTTACATTAAAAAATGGTGTTTGTCTATGTAATGGCAGCAGTTTTAACTAGTCATGTAGATTCTCCACAGAGAGACGCTTCAGGTTCAAACAGTAATAAAAGAATAGATCAAACAAACTTCCTCCATAATGAGCACCCGTGGGAGTGAAGCACAGAGCAAAGCAACAGAACGGGATGGAGCTGAGTAAGTCCATTCAAGAATAAAGAGTACATGGTGATACGTTTTCAAAAAATGTAACTAATGAGCATCTTTCTAGTGTCCCGCACAGTTCTATAGTTAAAGTCAAGTGCATATTTCTCTTTGGCTGACGTTCTTAAGTTTAGTGTTAACTAAACTTCAGTTCTAAGGTCAACATTGAAGTTTACTGGAAGCCCACACACACAGACCAGTACCTCCTCTTTGACTCCCACCACCCTCTGGAACACAAACTTGGAGTAATCAGGACCCTACACCACCGGGCAGAAAATGTTCCCTCTAAGCCTGAAGGGAAAAAGAAGGAACACACACATGTAAAGGAAGCACTGAAAACATGCGGTTATCCTAACTGGGCGTTTATCAAGTCAGCAAAGAGGCACAGAAAAGAAGATCAGACACCAGCGAGGGAGGATAAGAAAGACAGACGCAACAACATTGTCATCCAACATGTAGCCGGTGTATCAGAGAAACTCAGGAGAGTTTTCTCCAAGCACAACATCCCAGTTTACCTTAGACCCAGCAACACACTCAGACAGAAACTGGTTCATCCCAAAGACAAAACTCCAAAACACAGACTGAACAATGTGGTGTATGCTGTACATTGTAGTGAGGAATGCCCAGACCTCTATACTGGAGAGACCAAACAGCCACTTCACAAGCGCACAACATAGAAGAGCCACCTCCACAGGACAAGACTCAGCAGTCCATCTGCATCTAAAGGTCAAAGGTCACTCTTTCGAGGCGCCAATGTTCACATTTTGGACAGCGAGGACAGATAATTTATGTCCACTGTGAGCGACCATCTTTGAACAGAGGCGGTGGTTTACGACACCAACTGTCTGCCATCTATAATCCAGTTTTGAGATCCTTCCCAGACGCCTTAACGCCCACTCACATCCTGGGCCATCTGACCTCAGGAAATCACATGATAGGGTGGGGCCAGGTTTCACAATGAGCTCACCCGAAACCCTGGCTGATTGGGACCCACCTTGGCTCATGTGATTAGGTAGAGGATCATCAGGGGGTGGCAGCACGGTGGCACGGTGGTTAGCACTGTTGCCGCACAGCAAGAAGGTCCTGAGTTCAATTCCACCATCAGGCCGGGGTCTTTCTGTGTGGAGTTTGCATGTTCTCCCCGTGTTTGCGTGGGTTTTCTCCGGGTACTCCGGCTTCCTCCCACCGTCCAAAGACATGCAGCTTGTGGGGATAGGTTAATTGGATAATCCAAATTACCACTAGGTGTGAATGTGAGTGCGAATGGTTGTCTGTCCCTGTGTGTTAGACTGGCGACCTGTCCAGGGTGTACCCCGCCTCTCGCCCTATGACAGCTGGGATAGGCTCCAGCGCCCCCCGTGACCCTGAAAAGGATAAGCGGAAGCGAACGGATGGATGGATCATCAGGGGGTCCTTTGTCCCTCTTTGGAGGGGTTACTCCCACAGGGATTAAATCTGGGACTCTCCACCATTTGACCTTAGAACTGAAGAAGCTTCTCTACTGAGAGGTGAAACGTCTTCAAGCAACTTAAAGAAGTCCAGACGCTTTTCTTATCCAAGATCCTTAGACTACGATGACCTGAATGACTGAGAACCTTCACAGACACAAGCTGCTAATATTAAATAGGCTCCAAGTGACTGGCAATTTGTTATCTATCAGTCAAAAGTGTAAGCGCAATAACTTATTGGATCATAATATAAATGTGTATATGTTCTGAAACCAAAACTTATAATAATAATTAATAAATTGTGGAAATTACTTTAGTGTTATGTTACTGAAATATAATTTTGTTCTGCTTAAAGCTCAACAGCTTCAGCAGAGCCTTCACAAGTTAACCTGGATGGAGTGTACTCTTGTTTCAAGAGGACAATAACTCTGTTTAACCTCCCTGCAAATAAAACCATATGTCAACTTAATGTGACTGCTAGCACTCGGCTATGACGGCCCATACAGAGACTGAGGGAAGCCATCAGACTAACATCAGCTCTGACAGATAAAATATGAAGAAATGTTAAAAAAACAAACAAACAACCTTTATTTGTCACATACACAATTATACAGAGTACAACACGTAGTGAAATTCTTGTGTCCAAGCTGCAGACATAGCTGCACCATTCCAGGTCTTGGTTTTAGTATGGGGGGGTCTAGCCAGGACCCTTACTGGACACCGGGTGGGAATCGAACTTGTGACTCCCACTCCAAAGTTGTGTAGTCTTACCACTATATCCACTTGCCAAATGTGTCAGCTAATGAATTTGACTACTGCCATGCATTGTATTTACTATTTCTTTTTACTAATTACTTATCTCTAAATGTCTGTTCATATATCGATTTCTCTGTTTAACTGGGCTGAAGCTACAATTCCCTTTTTGAACAGCTTACGAGTCCAGCAGCTTCTTCTGAGGGGAATACTGAGTAGCCCGAGCAGACTGGGAGATCCCATTATGGTCCCAGTGAGTCCTGGATATGTTCCTTTTAACAAAGGAAGTCTGTTCTTCCACGTGCCAGAGGATTTACCATGAACTGGAGTAAAACATCTCTCTCCTATCCTCGTTCCCCTTAAATACTGTTTGTGTTTTCTGGCTTTTTGTCTCAGTGTAACAACAGAAGTAGGCCAGAGCTGTGTTTCCATGCACTGTAGAATCAGGTGGAACTGAATGTATGAAAAACAAATTACAATAAGCAAACAAACATATGAATGCTGCCATCAAACGGCCTCTTTTGTCTTGCCTTCTGACTGCTTGGTAGTTTATCTGTAGTTGTCCAGATATTCAGTGAGTTCTTAAACTCCATGGTATGCAAATATCCGTGTCAGTACTAGCTGTTTCAAAGTGCCAGGAAACATGTTCTGGGAAAATCCACGGGGGACTGATTCATTACTCAGTTCGCCAACCAACCGGATGTACGAGTTGGCGCTGCCGTGCTACACCTAATCCACCGTGCCTACATCCATCTGGGCAGGACAGGAGGGGCTGTCCAAATGATGCTCTTTGATTTCTCCAGTGCCTTCAGCAATTTCACAATGTCCTGAATGACTGTCCTGCACACTGATGCACCTCTTAATCCTTTCAGAGTGTTGTTTTGAAGACCTCCAGAATAGTTTTCTTATATGTATCAAAATAAAACCAGAAACTTGGATTATTAATAGAGATGCAGAACATGAAACACTTATAGCTGAGATATTTCATCACTGGTCAGAACAGAAAACAGGGATTACTGTACGCTAGCAAATTCACATTTAAAACTGTGTGTCAGACACACAAGTTTGGAGTGCCACGAGAAGGAACTATGTCTTATTTCCTTTTCGCTCTTTCCCCTGCACACTTAGGCAGTGGTGGTCTTACCCAAAGTCTTATATTCAGAACTTCTTGACAGGATCTGCAGCTACCGCATACTTCGACGGATGAGCTTTCAGAATACCAGAGAGTGGCAGACTAGTGTGTGTTCAACTATTTGCAACTGAACATCAACACACCAAATGTGCTGGAGGTACAGGATTACCTCTCCTCTTCTTTCCGTTACGGTAAACACAGTACAGATGGTACAGGAAGGGTCAAAGTTCATTTTGCAGCTGTGGAGGCTCCAGCTGTATTTTGTACAGTGTACGACAAAAGACTCTATAAACGTAATAAGAAGATTTTTTGAAACGTCTTTTCCTAATGAATGTTTTCCTTCTAATTGGCATTTGGTTAACTACAAAAGCAAGTTGTGTAATTAATGTATTTGCCATAAAATACACGGAGTATGAATCATGAGCTTTTCCACCTTTGCACTCTTGTCTTCTGCCAGTTTAACTCTATGCCCTTCACCTTGCTGGAAATTCAACATTATCACATAAGATGAAAGGTTGCATGCCTCAGTGACAGTCGCAGCAATCTTATCAAAAAACCTCTGATCCTAGAGGGGATCAATCACTGTCTGTACGGGACTCCCCACCGCTCAGCTGAGCAATGCTTGAAGCAGCAGCAGCACAGAGCTAGTTCTGTGTCTGTTCACTGTATACACCGCATGAGTGTTAGAGAGCTGCTGTATATTCTGATGGCTAAAACATGAAACACAAGGCAGCCTGCAATTGAAGAGGCATCCTTCCTCTCAAGAGATTCAGAGATTTGTGCATTAGCCAAGAAAACCACAGATAAAAGAAGGTTTTTTTTACCTTTATCTGCAGTAATTTGTTTTTGCCAATATGTGCATACATGGAGCGAGAGGTGGAGAAGAAAAACCCCAAGATCCCCAAACTGATAGTAGGCATCAGTGAAAACTGATAAAATCAAGTCAGTTTAAGTCGTCAAAGAAGGAGATGGGTTAAGGTGGGTTGCAAAGCGGCTTGTTGGTGTAAGCAACTATAGGCAGAGCATTTAGAAAAAGAATGAGCTGAGCTTGATTTCATGGCCCTTCCTGAACAAATTGTTTCCCCAAATCTAAGTAGCTTTACTCAAAAAGTCTTTTTGGATAAATATCTGAATTTGCTGTTGCCTTGCACATTAATCCAAACTGACGTGTTACAGAATTTGAAAAGTCACAGATGTGATGGACTCAAAGGGGTTTTAAAGAGGTAAAGGGGTTTTGTAGAGGTAAAGCCATAAGGTATCATACTCAGTTGAATAGCAGGTTTTTCACCATGTGATTTCTAATATCTACACTCACTGTGATCCACAGATTAAGGAGAGACACTGAGGAACACAGCCCAATATCTGTGTGTTTTTCAGACAGCAGAAACATGTGAGCCAAACTCCTCTTTGTCTCCAAAGGTCAGCCTGTGGGGGATTTCAAAACCAGCCTTATTCTTAGATTGACCTTCATGCATTTTTGAGTTTGTAGAGATCCTTTTAAAACAGTCTCATAGAGATTTTCTCTTGTAGAAGTTAGTTA
This sequence comes from Oreochromis niloticus, assembly GCF_001858045.2. Classification (NCBI taxonomy): domain Eukaryota; kingdom Metazoa; phylum Chordata; class Actinopteri; order Cichliformes; family Cichlidae; genus Oreochromis; species Oreochromis niloticus. Next base: position 1,631,671 of record NC_031965.2, read on the forward strand.
AAATACTACAAATGTATATCAGTGTCGTGTCACGGACTGCACCCCAGTGAACCAAATATCCTCAGAGACAGCCTATCGCTGGCAGGTTCATTGCTTTACAAGCTTGGTCTTTATTCTTTTCTAATATCAGATTAAGCACCACATTGCGTTGTCAGTAGAGTCGGTGCTTCTAGTCCATCTTTCTCTCGTGTTGTGGTTCTCCCCGAGATACGCCCTGCGTCTAAAAATAAAGGGAGGAGAATGGCCGATTTCTCCTCCCTGGAGACAGATCAATAACCGACGATTGAGATGGGAAAGAAAAGGAGGACATGAGGAGGGAGAGTAAATGGAGGAAAGGTGGAGAAAGAGAAGAACGATGAACAAATCTGGCAGAATTTCTTGGAGCGGATCGAGCTGTTGAGTGGTTACTGGGGATTTAAAATACAGTAATAGTGTGTGTGTTTGTGCGTGCGTGCTCATGTGGCCTATATAACTTTGTCATGTGGGTGGTGGTGTGCGTTTTTGTGTAGTCTCTGCTGCGTGGGTTGCTGGTGGTGTGTATCAGAAGAAATGTGTGACTGCGAGTGTGAATTTATGTGTGTGTGCTGATTAAAGTTATATTTTTGTGCACATGTGGGTTCACACATCTGAATCATGCTTGTTTCTGCCCTATAATGTGGTTAAGGTTGTATGAACAGTGGGGAACTAATCCTTTCCTGCCCTGAATAGTAAGTTTGCTCACTTACAAGGAAGAGAACAGCCTGTAATCTTTATGGTTGTTTGATTTTAATGGAGAGAGGCAGAATATCAACCACAAGGCCCAGGAAAAATTACTGTATTTTCTGCACTATAAGGCACACCTAAAATCCTTGAACTCTCTCAAAAATCGTCAGGGCGCCTTATAATCCAGTGCGCCTTAATTGTGAATTCTGGTTGTGCTTACTGACCTCGAACCGATTTTATGTGGTACACAGCGCTCAAAAATCTATCAAAAAACATTTTAGTACGACTTTGCTAAGCTACGAAGCCGCACCACTTGATGGATTGTTGGAGCATTACAGCTACCGTAGTCAGGAATCTGGGTCCTAAACTCCGTCTCCTTCAGGTCCCAAAGTCAAACGAACACTGCAGCATCACTGAGAGTTACAAACTGTCTAAAGTCTTTCATCTGTAATAAAATGATCAGCGTTGCTGCTTTACCAGGTGTAACAATTAAGTTTAACATCCAGGCATCCATGAAAACAGAATTTATTACATATAACAGAGTTAGAAGTTAGCAGGAAGTTAGCTCGCTAGTTTCCACCTAAACATGATATAGCATGTTCTGACTGAGAGATTTCTGAAACATTCAAACGTACAGCTCTGCTATCACTTCCAACATAAATGAAGACAGGAAACTAAACAGCAGTGACGTTTGTAGGGTTACTGAAGTTGGGCTAGCTGCTATATAATGATGTGCTACGTGATCGCTAGCGACACAGTTATGTTAGCATAACATAAACAGTGAAGCTGGAGGATGAACGCTAACTTTTTTCCACTCGATAAAAGTTAACGTGAGGGTTCCCGATGGTTAGAGACAAATGCAATCGCATGGCAGGATGCTGTAAACGGACCAAACTTCAGTCAGGAGAACAACTGAGATAATCCATCCACAATACCAGGTTAGTCATTAATATACTGCAACAACATGGGAATAGAGCAGCTGTGAGAGATTTCAACATTAATGAATCAATGGTACGGAAGTGGAGTGTTGTGAGATCTGTTTATGTTGTTCTAGTAAGGCTACTAGAGGTCGCTAGAACACTGTACGTGTATATGTTTTTCAGAAAATTGATGTAGTCACGTACACTGCTGCCACAGTTCAATAAAAGCGGTTCGTGCTGAAGAACCCTGCGTGTTATTGCCTCCTATCATGACACGGTGTCAGAACTGAGGACTTCACGCCGAGTTACACGAAGAAATGGCTAAATTTGAACCTCGGGAGCCGTTCGACTTTATGCAGCGGGCATAGTGGCCAAAATAGCGGCAGAGATTCTCCCGTTTTTGAGTGGCATCCAAGCTAGGGGTGGAGAGCGGCGAAGTGCAGGTGAACTCGCTTCTTTACTCCATGGGGAGAGATGCTCAACCAATATATGGTTCATTTGTGTTTCCTGCTGCTACGGAGGCCAGACCAAGTCTGCAGTTTGAGTATAATCTGGTTATACAAAAGTTTGATGAGCACTTTGTCCCAAAGAGAAACGTTATCCACGATCGCGCCTGTTTTCACAAATGGAGCCAGAGGGCCGGGGAGACGGTCGAGGCTTTCTTGCGGAGCCTGTACGAGCTCGCACAGCACTGCGGTGGCAGTAAAGACGAGTAGATCCGGGACCGTATCGTCATTGGATTAATTGACAAAGATGTCTCACAAAAACTCAAGCTCGAGGCGGACTTAACTCTGGATAGAGCCATTCAACTAGCACGCCAGAGTGAACAAGTCAAACAGCAAAGTGCAGAGCGATTGGAAAGCACTGTGAATGAGGTGAAACAGATGCATTATAACAGCACAATAAGGAGTTACTACCAACCTCGTCAGGTACGTGAGCAACAACATGGTGAGAGTAACCCAAAATGCCAAAGTTGCAACAGGGTGCATGACAAAAGAGAAAACTGCCCAGCCCGCAATAAAAGATGCAGAAAGTGCAATAAGTTGGGTCACTCTGAAGTTGTATGCAAAACCAAAATGCTAAAAGAGGTCAGGGCTGAAGCTGTAGAGGACTCAGATGAGGATTCATTCTTCATAGGGGAGCTTTTCCTGGGAGCAGTAACTGAGCCAAAAACAGCAGTGATTGAGGAGTCAGGCTCAGATGCCAACTGGGACATTGAGCTACTGGTAAATGGCAGTCCAGTTGATTTCAAAATTGATACAGGCGCAGACACCTCTGTAATGACAGAAATGACCTTGAATAAGCTGCAGCAGAGACCCAAACTTATCCAGTGTAAGCCAACTGTGTACAGCCCTGGTGGAAAAGTCAGGTGCATGGGTAAATTCCTTGCTACTACAGCGTACAAAGGCAAAAAGTACCAGTACTGGATTACAGTTATAAAAGGGCAATACATAAGTAACCTACTGGGGAAGACAGTGACAAAGCGCATGGGACTAGTCGCTAGAGTTAACGAAATCAGTAGTGACTTAACAGTACAGTGTAACCACCCCACTCCGGGTGCCTTTTCCTCTCCTCCCAAAGGTTGAAAAGGAAATAAAGCACATGCTCAAACTTGGCATCATTGAGGAAGTCACCGAGCCAACAGACTGGTGTGCACCAATGGTGCCTGCTTTAAAGCGCAACAAGGATGAGATCAGAGTGTGTGTGGACTTAAAACGTCTGAATAAGGGTGTAAAGCGCGAACGGTACATCTTGCCCACATTGGATGACATAACTCCCAAGTTAGCAGGGGCTAAAGTTTCTCCACTTTGGATGCCTCCAGTGGGTTCTGGCAAATACCACTGGACCCCAGCTGCCAAAAACTGACCATGTTTATAACTCCCATGGGCAGGTTTTGCTTAAGGCGCCTGCCATTTTGTCACGGACTGCCGGGGCAGACCGTGTGGGGAGTGTGTGGAGGACTCAGGTGCGGACACAGGCGAGGACAAGAAACTGAGTTCGAACGAAAAGCGAGCCTTTATTGTGGCTGGTGACAAGGAGTGAAAACAAGGCAGAAGCGCAGTGACAAAACTAAACTATAACTAAACTGGGAAAGTGATACTAGGATAAACTAGGAAGACACAGGAAACCATAACTATGAATACAAAGGCTGGCTGAGACAACATGGAGGGTGGGAACACAGACGACGCGACACAGACTGCATGAAACACAGAGACTAAATACACATGAGGGATGATCAGGGGAAGTGGCCACACATGGGAGCACAGCTGACACACATGAACCTAACGACAGGACAGGAGAAGTGAAACTAAATACACTGACATTGAATATAGACTTTCAAAGTAAAACAGGAAACATGGAGATTAGACATTGAGATAAAACATGACATGAACTTAACATAACTGCATAGACAAGAAACGTAGACGCAGAAACCAGGGAGACTGAGTGCAGGGGGGAGATGACATAAGGGAACAAGACTAAATTGCAATCTAGAAATAAACAAGGTGAACTAAGCTAAGGCACAAAAGAATACAAAAGATACATAAACTCAAACACTGGGTCGCTCGACCCAGGACCATGACACATTTGGCATAACTTCAGCACCCAAGATCTTCCAGCGGCTCATGAGCACCTTTGAGTCCCACCTTTGAGTGATGGACGACATACTGGTTTTCGGGGCTAACAAAGAGGAGCATGACCAACGCTTAGATGCAGTATTACGGACAATCAAAGCATCAGGCCTTAAGCTCAACAGGTCCAAGTGCCACTTCGGAAAGAATGAGCTACAGCTCATAGTAGTGACAAGCAAACCTATCAAGTCACATAAGTTGGAGGAAATTCGTAGAGCTACACAGAGGGACCCAGAGCTTCAAAAAGCAATCATCTTCATCAGACAAGGGTGGCCTCGGAGAATGGCAAAGAGCTCACCACTGCAAGGCTTTTATCCAGCCAGAAGCCACCTTTCAGAATCAGATGGTCTAGTGCTCTACCACGATCACATTGTAATTCCCACAGCACTCAGACCCGCTGTCCTTGACCAGTTACATTAATGCCACCAAGGACTAACTAAATGTAGAGAGCGTGCAAGATCAACAGTGTGGTGGCCCAACATTGGACTTCAAATAACACACAAGGTGAGGTCATGCAACTTTTGCAAAGAGCACAAGCCTACACAGTGATGGGAACCCCTCGTGACTACTCCTCTGCCCAATGGCCCCTGGCAAAAGATTGCAGCTGATCTGTGCGAGTTGGAGTGTAAGAACTTTCTTGTCATTGTTGATTATTTTTCAAGAGACATTGACATTGCTTCCCTCACTACAACAACCAGCAGACAGGTCATTAACAAACTTAAACATATGTTCATTAGATGGGTCAGTGATAATGGGACGCAGTTCACATCATCAGAGTTCCAAGACTTCAAACTGAGTTATGGCTTCACCCACACTACGTCGAGCCCTCATTACCCCCAGTCAAATGGAGCTGCTGAAAGCGCTGTCCAAACGGCCAAGTACATTCTCAAACAGCCTGACCCCTGCTTAGCCTTAATGAGTTACCGCTCTACACCTTTTGCAGCAACCGGTGCAAGCCCAGCTCAACTTATGACAGGACGTCAAATCCGCACCACCGTCCCAGTACTCGAAAAGACATTGCTGCCCAGTCCAGTCAATAGGGACACGCTGTGCCAAAGGGATGCTGTAGCTAAGGACTCTTACAGATTCTTCTACAACTGCAGACATTTAGCTCGTCCACTTCCTGAGCTTCTCCCAGGCCAGGATGTTGTAGTGAAGCTTGACGGAGAAAAGGGGTGGACGACTCCAGCCAAGGTCATCAGTAAGTCTAAGGAGCCGAGATTAAAGTACGTCTCAGATTCAGAGACTGAGGACTATCTCCTTTCTATGTTCTAAGGGCAGAATAACCCCATATCAGGACTGAGGGTAGTCTACCCCTGTGATGTCCTGCGTTCTGACAACACTGTTGTGTGTTTAAAGTACTTTTATTAAAGGGGGAAATGTTGTGAGATCTGTTTATGTTGTCCTAGTAAGGCTACCATGGGGGCGGCCACTAGAGGTCGCTAGAACACTGTACGTGTATATGTTTTTCAGAAAATTGATGTAGTCACGTACACTGCTGCCACAGTTCAATAAAAGCGGTTCGTGCTGATGAAGCCTGCGTCTTATTCCCTCCTATCATGACATGGAGGAAGCAAGAAGAATGAATTGAGTAAAGTTTGAGTTATCTGACTGTTTTGTTTCGCTTAATGCGCCTTGTGGTCCGAAAAATATGCTACACTGATTTGCATGTCATTGAATGAAAAAAGTGCTTGATCCCCAAAACCTAGCCAGAATGTGGGCTCCCATAGACTGGCTTTGTGCCCAGAGCTGCACAAGGCTGGAATGGGCTATAAGATCATCAGCACGAGGCTTACTGAGAAGGTAACAAATCTTGGTGTGAAACAGAAGAAATTTGCAATGCTAATATAAAATGGCATCAACTTGACGTGCTGTGTTTGGAGGAAAGGAAATGCTGAGTATGACCCAAAGACTCAAGCATGAAGGTGGAAGCATTATTTCTGCTAAGGGTCCAGGATGACTTCATTGCATTGCGGGGCCAGTTGATGGTACTAGGTACCACAAAATCTTGCACAGGAAGCTCTTTCCCTCAGACCGAACACTGAGGATTGTCGTGTATGGGTCTTTCAGCGTAACAGTAACCCAAAAAATACCACCAAGCCAACAAAGGAGTGGCTTTGAAGAAGAAGCACGTTAAGGTCTTGGAGTGGCCAAACCAGTCTACAGACTGTAGAATTTCTGTGGGATCTGAATGTCGAATTGTCAAGTGGCAGCCAAGAATCCTTAAAGGATTTAGAGTTTCTCTAAAGAGGACAGGGCAAACATCCCTCCTGTGATATGTGCAAACCTGGTGACCAGCTACAGGAAGAAACATCTTACTGCTGTTCTTGCTAACACGGGTTTCTCCATCAAGTATTACGTCATGTTGGCTTTGGGAAACTCTTGATTTCTTTATAAGTAGAAAAACACACAAATTCAAATTGTCTTTTTTTCTTTCTCAAACATAAATAATCTGGTCAAACACTAAATACACTATATACATAGGTTATACAGCATGTGTCAGGATACTTTGGCACTAGTTGGAGCTTGCTGAAAAACAAATATGTTGAAGATCACACACCAAGTTTTTGTTTGCAGTACGACTTTGTCACCTTGGCATGTGCATGGTTTAATTTACAGAGGAATGAATTCCAAAACGACAATATGTTAAACTGCTTATATAGACTAGCTTAAATATGACCTTTTTCCCTCCATTAGAATATTTTTGTGGCTGTTTTTTATGCAAATTCCCAGCAAACCTTTAAATCATTTTCGTTACCCTCTTGTCACTTTTACTTGTTCAAAAATGAATAAATGTCAGTAGTGGACAGGATATTTGATTTCTGGGGGAAATTTTTTCATGTTTAGTTTTGCGCTGCCGTGCATGTGCAGGACAAACATGCTGAGTGTTTTTGTGGATGTGCACAGAAGAGTTGGTTTCTTTGTGTGTGTGTGTGAATCTCTCTCTTCCATGCTGAGCCATCTGCTCGAGGTGATAACAGACACATTAGCCTGCAGACTGAAGCAAAACAGCCACTCTCCAGCTTTCTCCAGCTGGCTCAGGATGACTGGTTCATATTACCTTTAAGAGAACCTGTTAATATGTTTTCATTTTTCCTGCTGCTGCGGTCCACAAACTGCAGCGCCATCATCTCCCATTTAACCCACAGCTAAGCTTTCCTTAGCTAATATAAGGACGATGATTGAAGCTGAGAAACTGTGCTATGGGTGAGGTGTTCTGTTTATAGGTAAATTACAGGTAAAGAAGCATCGTATGTTAATGCCAGGCCTTACCTGGAATGTGTAGGACAGGAACAAGAAAAGAACAAATTTTGTGCTCAACAGTTCAGCATTTTATTTCTCATGGTGTTTAATAATGGAACCAAACCAACGCTGCATCTGAGACATTTCACATCATGTTGACAGAAGGACTGGCACGTTAAAATCCTCTTGAGTCATCATGGTTCTGTCTCTTCTGTGTGAACTGACCAATATAAGCACAAAGACTTTTTTCCTCCATGGCTCAGTTTTTAACAACTGTAAACAAGACAAAGCCAAAAAGGACTGACATTAATGTGTATTTGCAGTTTACATTTGTGGACACATTTTTGGTCATTTGCCTCTGTACTGCAGCCGCTTTCAGTCCCAGTGTGTTTGTTCATGGCTCTCTCTGCCTTCAGTTTTATCTCCAGCACCTGACTCATCTGGCTGTTGAAGAACATCCAGTTTCTTTGCAGTATTCCTTGAGCTACTATCCATTTGGACTGTGAAGTGCTGTTCGATTAATTTTGCAGTGTTTGGCCAAATCTGAGCAGATTCAAACTGATCCTGCTGCTTTTATCAGCACTCACATCATCAGTAAACACTAGTGACACAGTTTCACTGCATGCCCATCCCATAACACTGGTATGGTATGTTTTACCTCATGAGCTGTTTCTCTTCTTCTCTGGACTTTTCTTTTCCCATCATTCTAGGCAACTAGGAAGTGTGTTCTGGACTCTATTTCAACACTCAATTGACAGTCACACCGTCCCCCAGCTGTGGAAAAACTCCACAGTCATCCCCATCCCCAAAAGAAACAACCCAAAGTCTCTGAATGATCTTCGTCCTGTGGCCCTCACCTCCCTGGTGATGAAGACCATGGAGAAGTCATAAAACAGCACACCGTAAGAGCAACTGACCTCCTGATGGACCCACTCCAGTTTGCTTACCGTGCACACAGAGGTGTCGATGATGCAAAAATCTTCATCTTGGACTCCATCCACAAAGATCTGGAGCTCCCAGACTCCTGTTTGCTGATTTCTCATCAGCGTTCATCACTCTGCAGCCTCATATCCTGGCCACTAAACTTTCCTCCCGATTTCACCTGGATGATCAGCTAATCCTGTGGATATTGGACTTTTTGACCAACAGGACTCAGAAAGTTCGGGTCAAAAACTCTCTTTCCGGTCTCCGCCTCACCTCCACTGGCTCCCCCCAGGGCTGTGTGCTCCTCCCCCTGCTCTTCATCCTCTACACTGATGACTGCAGATCCACCCAACTGTCACCTGGTGAAATATGCTGATGACACAGTTCTCCTGTCACTGCTGTCAGGCCCCTCACAACACCACGGGCCGCTCTGCAGGAGTTTGTAGTGGTGTGACAGCTCCAAACTTGAACTGAACGTGAGCAAAACCAAAGAGATGGTGGTGACCTTCTCCAGCAGGCAGAGGGATCTGGCTGCTTCAGTCACCACCACCATCCACGGGAAGCCAGTGGAGGTAGTTGAGGAGTACAGAACCATCTTTGACAACCTCCTGAAATTCTCTGCCAACACAGAGGAGATTCTCAGGAGGTGCCACCAACGGCTATACCTCCTTAGGAAACTCAACGCCTTTGGAGTCAGCACACCCATCATGATGACTTTTTACTTTGCCTTCCTGGAAAGCATCATGACCTTCTCCATCACCTGCTGGTTCCACTCCCTCAGCCTTCAGAACAAGAACAGACTGCAGCACACTGCATCGGTGTGCTCTAAAATCATTGGCCTGCCTGTCAGAACTCTGGCACAGGTTTTCAGCCAACAGATCCTTAGACAGGCAGCCAAAATCATCAATGACCCCTCTCACATTCTTCACCCCGCATTTCAATGGCTCCCCTCTGGGCGGTGCCTCCGCTGCATTTCCTGCAGGACTGAGAGGAGGAGCGCCACCTTTGCCCCCAAAGCCACTCTGCTTTTTAACTCCAGCAGATAAGACCATTCCCCACACCCAGAAACACGAACTATTCTACACTCTTTTTATACTGCCGACACTTTACTCACTTACAGTTATTTATTCAACTTTCAGTCACTTTAATTTTAAAACTGTGTAATTTTAAAATTGTGTATATAATGTATATTCTGTGTATTTATTATCTCACTCTTACTGTCTGTTTATGCCCTGTCCTTATCTTCAAAGCCATGCTGCTCTGTTGTATGTTAATTGCCTCTTGGGGATAAATAAATGCTTTCTGATTCTGATTCTGGTTAATCTAAGTTCATTTTACTTCCATCTGTCCAAAGAACTTTATTCCAGACCCGTGTGGCCTTTTTTGTTTTCATGGCATTCCCGTTCGTCAGTGTAACCAGTGCTTTGCACCCCTGCAAACCCTTTTTATTTTCATTTACTGTATGAACGTGTCTCTTCATTGTAGACTTGACAGTTTGTTAGATGGTGCATTCCTCATTTTTTTTTTAGAAATCTACCTGGACAATGTTTTTCCTATTGCTCTGATAGGTTTTGTTTTTTTCAGTCTTCCTCGTTTGCATCAATGTCTCTTTGACAGTCAAACTGAGAGTTCCAGTGAAGAGAGACCAAATAAAATGCAACTCTTGGAATCAACTCAAGTCTTCATTTCTGCTGAATTTTTCATAGACTAATGAGGAGACTGACCTGACCATAAAACAGCTTTATCAGTTACTCTTGAGCCCATAAAAATGACTGTGAAACAGTTAATGCAAAACTCTTGTTGAGCACCTCAAATTAAAGCTTAAAGTCTGTTCTTCAGTCACAGACGTACTGTTGGATTTCAAGTTAACTGTGTCATTGTCTAAGATAATTTGGACTTAGATGTAGATCATATATATCATAAAATCAGATATCTTAATTTTCTAAAATTTTCTTGCTAGCACCTCATTTCTGATGACACTGCTTAGTAAATGTGAAGGACTGCATGCATGATTGATGTCTGCAATATTTAGTCTGCTAAGCCTTACAAGGAAAGGCAAGACTTCTTTACTCTATAACCTGTAACCTGGCACAAACAGACAGACGTACTGTGTAGCTCTGAATAAACTGACTTCAGGGATTCTTTAAAAGGACCTTACAGATTTTACCCAGATATGTGTAGCCTTTTAGCCTTTTTTAGCTCAGTGTTTTGGTTTAATGGCACCTTATTGTACGGCTTAGACCAAGTACTTTTATCAGCCCCATTTCCAACACCAACAGGCAGCAAACAAGCTCTTATCAAACCCTTGTCCTCCATCAGATTGCATCATTTGCAGAAATAATCTGTAGTGCTTTGGACACATGTATAAATTACATGTACACACACAGACCATGCACATGCTTTCTAACACGAACATAAGCTTTATAAAGGACAGTGGAACTACAACCATGTCTCGTTGTTATATTTCATGTTTATGAACACCTATCTACAGCTCTTTCTTTTACCTGTAATTATCGACTCTTCTTCTGTGATTTGAGGTGATTTTTTAAGTCTGTTTTTTCCCTGCAGCAGCGTCCTGTACCCTGACCTTAAAGGATCGATCGCCTCCATCACATTTGTTGTTCCTTAGTAACTTTTCTTCTGTTCTGAACAACAAAAGCACATTTCACCCACTTCTGTGACTCTCTCAGTTTCACAGTCTGTAAAATTGCTCATCTACTTTGATATTGTGTTATTAAAAAATTATTGTCAAATAACTTGTGGAGCAAACAGTGATTCTGTATGCAAACGATGAAAAATGAGACGGTCTGCTTCCATTCGCTGCAAAAGATGATAGCAGAAATGCACTTTTACTAGTTCACAGTAACAGCGTGTACGCATGGCTGTATAAAACTTATGAAAGCGTGTATGTACTTGTATGTCCTTGTGTTTATGCACAGGGTTAGCTGGTTGCCTGCATGCGTCCCTAGGTGTGGACAAATGCAAACCTGTATTTTAATATTTCATAACATAATGCAGACATAGTCTTTACTCCTAAATGAATTTTCATTTGCCTTTTCATGTTAGTAATACCTATCACTGAGGCCAGCTGCTCCCTTCGACCAATAGCTTTTACACCAATGTGCAGTGATGGTAGAAACCTTCATTTTCATCACGTTTACTAGCCAGTGATCTGATGTGAATGTGATGTTAGTAACTGTAACTGCTCTAATAATAGCCGTGCTATCACTCTTTAAAACAGCATGGTTCAATTTCTATGGCAAGACCTTTGGTTCAGCAAAAAGAAGATATAAGCAGCTGATTCAGTGTCATTGTGTAACCCAGCTCTCGCTTTCCTCTGAACAATAGTGCTCTCTCTCTAATACACCCACCCCCAACACACACACACACACACACACACACACACACACACACACACACACTTCTTCATTAGATCAAAGCCACACAGTGAACTATTGTTGTATTGTATAGGCCGGTACAACTGCTTTTGCTCTGTGAAAGCAAGAGAAAAAACAAAAACCCTAACACAAAAGTAGTTCTCATCGCACATGTGTGCACACACACAAACTCTGGGAGGCCAATATTTGACTTAAAGTGTTCCATTTTTTTTTTTACCAACGTATGCTTTGACTGCATTTTCAGTGTGTTTGGGATCAACGACAAACTGAAAAATGAAGCTGTTGCCAGTCAGATGCTTTCCAGATGTTGTTGAGTTATGGTCAAAATGTGACACTGATAATTCCAACAGTTTTCAGAAGACCCCCAACGCCACAGTCCCAAACCATCAGTGTTGGGGAGTAATGGAGTACATGTACCGGCGTTACGTATTTAAAATACAAAATATGAGTAACTGTATTCCGTTACAGTTACCGTTTAAAAAGGTGGTATTCAGAATACAGTTACTTTGTTGAAATAAATGGATTACTTTTCCTGTCCCCCCCACCAGGCACCTGTCTATTTTGGTAATTCCACGCCGGTGGAAACCCAAACAAAACACGCATTAAGAGGCTCTAATGTCTGTGTCTCAATCTCACAGCCCATGTCACCCCTACTTGCAGCCCACATAATAATTCTTTAAAAATTATTGTTCAAAAATTATTTAATATGAAGCCAATAGGCAGAGTGTTACAGGCATAGCCCTAAAGAATGCAGCCTCATGGGCAGTGTAGTCCGTGCTGCAGGGAGAATGGACTGCCATACCCGTTATGTGTCTGTGAGCGACGGAGGGAGAAAAAGTTGAAAAGTACGAGTTGTCATCGAGCAGAAATGGGAGCTGGAAGCATGTAAATATAATAATAACCACTGCAGCCTGACGAGCCCAGCTGTAAGTAAGCTATTAAGACTTGACTGTACACTGTGTTTGTGTTTTCCTCCGAAACAATAAGTTCTGTTGGAGCAGCCTTTCAACGCCTCTCTCTGTCTCTCGCTAGCAAAGTTGACCCAGACAACAAAGTAAAGCTATTTTTCGGCTACGAGCCCGACACGAACCCGACGTATCAGCCAGAGGTCCCTTTACTACGGTTCAGAGCCGCGGACCTGTTTTATATACACATGGAATAGTTTTCTATACGAGATCGCTGCAAAAAGTGCAGCCTTACCTAATGTCCACCTACTGTTACTCATTTATATTAATATTAATATTATATTAATAATAATATATTATTATTTAAAAATCTAGTTGGTATTGGTATGGCGAGTATCCTTCAGTAATAGTCGTAAATCACACAGCAATAGTACATTCATGTAGTTGTATAAAGCATGATAATATATTAAGTAACCCAAAGTATTCAGAATACATTACTCTCATTGAGTAACGTAACGGAATACGTTACAAAATACATTTTGGGGCATGTAATCTGTAATCTGTAGTGGAATACATTTTAACCCTCTCAAGGCAGGCATTGCAGATTTGCAACAGTTAAAACACTAACAACCTGATGACCCCACATACATATTTTATGAGTGGTTTTTTTTTTGATAATTTTCCCCAAATATCAGATTTTTCCTGTAACTAAAACTTAATTTGAGCCTGAGAGGGTTAAAAGTAACCTTCCCAACACTGCAAACCATGAGAGAGGCTCCACTGTGTTTTAATGGCTGTAAGTCCCTACTGTTGTACCGCATTCTGCATGTAATCATGATGATTCGAATAAAAAAATTATATTCAAATTTATATTATAATACCTGTTGAAGAATTCATAACACTGCTTGTTTGCATTAACAGGCTTTACAGATTTTCTGGTGGTGGGCAGTAAATTACAGTTATGGGCACTTTACTACTAGATTTTGTCAGCTACTACTACTCCTAGCAGTAGAGGGACTGTTGGTATAAGTGATGCGTCTCTGCATGAAGTCATGTCTCCTTGGCTCATTAGCTTTGGCTACGTTCTGAGGGAGCTGATGACGCATATTTATTCTGAGGTATGACATTAAGCACATACACTGCAAAATATTGTTAACATCACGTAGGTAACAAATACAAAAAACCCCTAAAGTGACAGTTTTACATATTAGCATATGTTAAATGTCCTGTGAACCACACAGGCTTAGAAATCGTCTGGAAACTTATGATTGCAATGGAAAAATAGTCACTTGGGGAATGGTTGTTGGAGGTTGCTGGAGGTTGTTGACGACGATGATGCTACATCAAAAATGTCCTTGTGTCTGCTTTGGTCGCCAGCAGATCATCACTTGTAGTTTGCATGGAACCAACCAAGCAACCAAAGCAATTTCATGTTCTCGGTGCAGCACCGCATGTCTCTTTGCAACCAGTTTCACATCAGCGACAGCTATCAACCTTCAGCAAACACTCACCAATTTGTCGTGGAATACACACCTTTCCCCAGCAATCGATGGTTACTGGGGCCTTACTGGTCTCTAATTCTGGGGCTTTAGTAACTGATTTCACAGCAACTTCCAGCAAATACTCACTGGTGGTGGGCAGTAAATTACAGTTATGGGCACTTTACTACTAGATAATAATAATAATGATGGATTGCATTTATATAGCGCTTTTCGAGACCCTCAAAGCACTTTACAATTCCACTATTCATTCACTCTCACATTCACTCACTGGTGGAGGCAGCTACAGTTGTAGCCACAGCTGCCCTGGGGCAGATTGACAGAAGCGAGGCTGCCATATCGCGCCATCGGCCCCTCTGGCCAACACCAGTAGGCGGTAGGTGAAGTGTCTTGCCCAAGGACACAACGACTGAGACTGTCCAAGCCGGGGATCGAACTGGCAACCTTCCGATTACAAGACGAACTGCCAACTCTTGAGCCACAATCGCCCCAGTGATCGCGGCTCAAGTGCTACTAATATGGAGAATACACATTTTCCCTGGGAGCAGAGGTTGCCTGATGGTTGCAGTCTGTAGGCTGTGTAATGACTAAAGTAATCAGGATCAGGCTTTTGAAACAAAGCTGGTTGATGCTTATGACCGTTTCCTATCCCAAGTAAATTAAAAACTAAAAATGTGACACATGGTTTATCTCACAAATGCTTCAGCAAAAAACCCCATCCATATAGTAAGCTGCCATGTTTAAATGGGACTCTCCAGCCTGAAAAACGGGAACCAAAGGCATGATTCGCCATTTGCGGACATGTTTATCCATTCTTAACAGATGAAACATGTTTTGCTTTATGAGCTGGAGCAAACATGAAGTACCAGCTCAAGACCGGCTTCCTTCTCCCGTCCTCTAAACACACATGGGTGTAGCGATGGAGGCTGCTGATTCCTCCTCTCCCACTGGCATCTGAGCGAAAAAGCTCCTTTGAAAATGACTTTCGCTGGAACTGCAGCACGCAACCTTGAAAGCAACACAGACAGAATCAGCGAGAGCAGATCCAAATCCAACGGCTGCTGAGCGGAAAGCAGCATGATGCACGACACTTTGTGTTTGGTGGTACGGATGCTCATCGGACGCCGTAAATGAGCAGGAATATAAGATGCTGCGGGACAATAGGAACGGGCATCGTGCTTATTTCTGGTAACAGTCTATCAGCTTATTTCAGGTGTGATCTCATCGACTGCCCTTACTGCAGATTAAAGCAAAATCACTGTCATCACTGTTTCAGGGAGTCATTTTTATGAACATAGCACATTAAGAGCGATGATTTCATTATGTTTCAAAGGACATAGTACAATCAAAATGAAGCCTTTCATCTTTAAGAGCACCAGAGGTGCTTTCTTTCAATAACACACTGGAAACTGTGAAGTGTTGAATCTGCAGCTTCCTTCCACCTTGCAGAATTTTAGTGCACTGTTTTCAGCTGTCCATCCCACAGTTTTAGTGTTTTGGTTAAATCTTCCTGCCCTCACTGCGTTTCAGCTGCACTATAGGCATTTTTACCAAAAAAGCTCTCTGTAAAACACTCTGAACAACCTAGAACAAGCATCCAGGGCTGGACTACAGTCAGAGGCAAAAAGTTACTAACTTATAAATAAGTCTCATAATTTGTATTGAGGGGACCATTGGATGTTTGTTTGTGGCTATGATGGGATAACCAGCGCTACCACTGGAAATCCAATGACATCTGCCTGTATGGATGCAGGAATGGGATGGATTTGTGCAGCGAGTAGTCTCCATGGCATCAGCAGGAAGGACTGCTTGGAAGCAGCATTGAGATGCTTCAAACCTTCCGGTCCACCCGTTTAAAATAATCATATATGTCTGCAATCCATGAAGCAGGACTGGTACAGACCGAGGTGGCCACGGGTCCATAGCACTGTCTCTGCCATTAATCAAATATTTAAGGAATCAGTGTTTTCAATTCAATTTTATTTATATAGCGCCAAATCACAACAGCAGTCGCCTCAAGGTGCTTTATATTGTACAGTAGATCGCACAATAATAAATACAGAGAAAAACCCAACAATCATATGACCCCCTTTGAGCAAGCACTTTGGCGACAGTGGGAAGGAAAAACTCCCTTTTAACAGGAAGAAACCTCCGGCAGAACCAGGCTCAGGGAGGGGCGGGGCCATCTGCTGCGACTTTTTCCAAGTTATGTGCTCTGCAACAAAATGTAGCTTTCTGCTGATGATTGACGTATTTGGATAATTACCAAGAGTGACCGGTGAGTTCAAAACAAAAAGTGCTAAAAGCTCAGCGTAAATTAAAAACATATTTCCTTCTAAAATGTTTCAAAGAGCATTAAGTTGTCAGAAATTCAAGTTCTGACATGTTTTAAATAGTCTCCTCTACACATTTAGATCACACACGGTGAGTGCGGTCCATGCTATGTTTGGGACAAGGTTTCAAGTTGCTCACAGCGAACCACCAGGCTCTCATGAAACTGGTGAAAACTGTGAAAATGAACGAGATGAAAAAGAAGGCACCGGTGGTTTGTAAGCCTACAAAGGGAAAGATGCCAGTGTACGGACCACTGTTGGTGGTTCAAGCTTGTGTCTACCCCAAGATTTCCATTGATGATTATAATGTGATAAGTTGCATATAACAGGTTCGGGTTGTACCAAAACAAATGTGCAGTTGTTTACCAAGTATAAAAAAGACAGTTTGTACACGGTTCATGAAGTTGAATCTAAACTTAAAGCTGGCATAACCACATGCTCCATATTCATCATTTAGAATAAAGAGCGCACAACACAATGTTCCTCTCCCCAGTCACCTTTCTCTACACAGGTTTGTGATTATGTACTTTCCCAGAATGCATTTCAGCAGTTACTCGTCTGACCTTGATCTGTATTACGCAGTTAAACTGAAACAACTGTAGCGGTAACAGCAGAGTGAGGTTACTGCTACGGCTGAAAAAGAAAACCCAACGCTGGCACAAAATGCTGCTCATGTTTTAATTACTGCATTGTTTCTATTTCCAACTGGACATTACAGTTTGAGCCAAAAAGCAACACATCACATTTTAAATCGGGACAAACAGAACTGATGCATTCTGCTTTTTTATTTGCGTTTTACACAGAAATGTGCTGTAGTTTATCCACAGTACCTGTAATCATCAGATATTACCACAGGTTGATATGAAGGTTGATAGAGTTCACCAGAGTGCAGGACGTACATGTACCAGTATCATCACTGCTCTGAAAAAGCATAAAAACCAGTATACATGTTACCTGGTTCTTTTTTTTGTTCCACCAAAGAACTCACAATGAACATCTTACCCTGTATGTCCTCCAGCTAGCTTGATGATAATAATTTTGCACATCCGTGGCCGTGCTCGCCCTTATACTCAGTGAAAAGCACATAAAGGACTCCATAATGATCAATACTGCCTGTTCTGTTTCCCATGAAGGCAGCAGGCTGTGACTGATGTTGTGAAGCCGCCTCCATCGGCTCCTACCTGCTGGGAGGGCAAAATCAAAGCACAGGCTTCTGAGGGAGGGTGGATATGAAAGTTCACACCTCTGACTAGAAGTCAATATCAAAATGTGGACTGGGACTGAGGATGGACATCAAAGTGTTCAGTCTAGTGTTATGATTATGTCCATTATCAGGAGGAGCAGCCCCCCAGGAGAAGAAATAAGAGTCACGGGTGATCCTGAATGATTATGCCCTTTGGGACTGGATCAAAGATTTCTATTGTAGAAGATTGTTTTTAGTATCCCCACTGATGTCTGCATTACACAGGTCGTATAACCACAAGTGTGCAGACAAAATCCCAGATGAGTCTGAAGCTCCTGGACAGGAGAGCTGACAGTCTGAGCTAAAAAATCATCTGTTGCCCTCAAAGTCACCTTTATAGATTTGTAATGCTTCTAATTAACTCTGTGTTGGTCTCCTCAGTCGGGCTTAGAAGTCGGACTTTTTAAGTAAAACAGTTATCGCAACAGCTTATTTGTAAAATGGAGGATTTAAATATATCTCTGATTTTCATTGTCTTTAAACACATTCGGAGAAGATGACTGATGTTATTTAGCATAAGTGTAAGGTTTTGTATTGGTCCCTTCATCAGCTAAGAGAAGGAGATGGACTTTAATAAGACGTGTCGCTTCCTTGGTCATGTGCCACAGTGTAGGTGTGAGCTCTCCTTGTATTTCTAACAGCAGTGAAAGACTGAGGCTGCACCTGTGCAGCGTTATCTGCATTCAAACACTGAAAGCTACCAGCTCCATTCAGCTAACATGTCGTAATTTTCTAGTAGCAGATTATAAAATAGTTTACATGACTTGAGCAATTTCTGTTGCTCCAAGATTCTCTTAAGATATACATTTTAATCAAATGTGAATCCAAGCATGAGCACAATAGATGATAATGTTATCTGGAGCTTTCTTGTAACAAACAAACATCACGTCCACCATCAGTGCATACAAATCTAAATAAGGGAGTGTACTGGGACTGGGTAATTTATTGTTAATATTTTGACATACAAAATTAATTTATTACCAGTTAGGAAAAGTCCCGTTGATTAAATCTATATCACTGCAGCTTAACCTCTGGGTGATGTGTGCACATCTTTATTTTAATGTAATGTTTTATCTGTGGAGCTACGGCAGATTATCTAAGAATGACTCACAGCTTAACATTATCTGCTGCTCTACCAAACATGTGGCACAGTTCACTGTCATGTTACGTTTTTGTGTTTGTGTAGATTTGAATTCAGTTTAAATGAGGTAGTTGATATTATTCAGTGGTGCTACAGTAAATGTGTTCAATTTTAAATACAGTATGCTGCCAAAGGGCAGGACACACACACAGCAGTCCTGATCATGTGGGGCAGTACGACGTCAGAGGGTCGGGTTCATTGGGATTTATGTGTGCCTCGTTTTCACATCGTTATCTACAGCAGGTTTATGGAAATCCATGCAAAGTTTATATGAAAGTGAAAAGCCGGAGGGCTGGATTAGGTTCTTTGCTATTTACATAAAAAATAATGCCTATTGGTGGATTTTGTTTTCTGCAGGAATATGCAAAGTGCTTCATCACAAGGTCTGTTTGTTTCAACAGTTCCTTTCATTATTCCTCCCATCTGAAAACTGCCCTGTGCATACAGCTCACCTTTGGACCTGTGAGTGGAGGAGCATAAATCCTGGAGCAGTAACAACATATGCTTAAATGAAAGCTTTGAAAAAAAGAATGAATGTGAATGTATTTATAGACTGAATAGAAAAGATGGATGTAGCCAGAATGACAACACTCATTAATATGATTAGTACTTATCAATCAGAAGATAACCACACTCCAAATCACTCAGTTTAGAGTTTAATTTATTATAAATGGGGAAAAATAAAAAAATGAACATCATGTCTTATTAAATGAGACTTGAAAATAAGAACAGAGACCACAAACTCACAATTAAAATTTTGACTGAAGTCATAGATAAGTTAGTTTCCCCCTCTTTGCAACAAGAGGATTGGGATGAGGAGCTGCCCCTGCTGGTCACTGGAAGGACTGCAGGATTAAGGTATTAATTCTTCAATAGGTTCCTAAAGATTAAGATTAAGGTACCTAAATCTTAGAGCCAGAAGTTACATCCATGATTTATACATGTTTATGCATCACTTCCCACCTTGTCTGACATGATTACTCTAGTCCTATCATCTTCCTTCTACCCTCTTTGAGCCAATGAGCCTCCTGTTGCGTGGTTTAAGTCTCCATTATTGTCCCTTTCAGACTCTCGTCCGCTCCCCCCATCTCGAACTCACAGATACCTCAGTCATAGCTCCATCTAAGCCCCAGTCTTCATCACCACCACCATTAGCATAGACTCCGGGGAGGTGTCCTAAAGCCTATCATTGCTGGGATTCAGTTCTGCCATGATGGGTCATCAGAGTCTAATTGCCAAATATATATATATATGTAACAATTATATATATATAAAAAAAAAAAAAACACCCAGCACGCCCCCTACGGGCGGTTTATCCTTCAAGCTCGGGTCCTCTACCAGAGGCCTGGGAGCTTGAGGGTCCTGCGCAGTATCTTAGCTGTTCCCAGGACTGCGCTCTTCTGGACAGAGATCTCTGATGTTGTTCCTGGGATCTGCTGGAGCCACTCGCCTAGCTTGGGAGTCACCGCACCTAGTGCTCCGATTACCACTGGGACCACCGTTACCTTCACCCTCCACATCCTCTCCAGCTCTTCTCTGAGCCCTTGGTATTTCTCCAGCTTCTCGTGTTCCTTCTTCCTGATATTGCTGTCATTCGGAACCGCTACATCGATCACTACAGCCGTCTTCTTCTGTTTGTCTACCACCACTATGTCCGGTTGGTTAGCCACCACCATTTTGTCCGTCTGTATCTGGAAGTCCCACAGGATCTTAGCTCGGTCATTCTCCATCACCCTTGGGGGCGTCTCCCATTTTGACCTCGGGACTTCCAGGTTATACTCGGCACAGATGTTCCTGTACACTATGCCGGCCACTTGGTTATGGCGTTCCATGTATGCCTTGCCTGCTAGCATCTTGCACCCTGCTGTTATGTGCTGGATTGTCTCTGGGGCATCTTTACACAGCCTGCACCTGGGGTCTTGCCTGGTGTGATAGACCCCAGCCTCTATGGATCTTGTACTCAGAGCTTGTTCTTGTGCTGCCATGATTAGTGCATATATATATATATATATATATATATACACACATATATGTATATAGCTGTGTGTCTGTATCGGTTGTGTTAATGTTCTCTAACAGCTTCCAGTTTTGATTTAGAAGTCATGTTGTTTAGACATTTCCCATGTTGTATTTGCAAACCTCTCACTGTTGAGACATCATGCAGTTCGTCTTGTATTTATCAACACAGCAGGGGGAACGTGCTTTGGGTGGATAACCAGTTTCTTTCCTCTTTTCCTTTCCCAAAGGTAGTTTTTTCAGTTCTACTTTTGGCTTTTTATTCGTTGGAGGTTTGGCACCACCCTACCCTGGTTCTTCTTCTCCTCCCTTTAAAAATGAACAAAGAAAATAAAGGAAGCAATGTGGCTAATAAGCGCCCAAGCCTTCCTCAAAAATACAAACTGATGGAGCAGCCTGATGGAGCAACCTGGCGACCTGGGACTCATATCAAAGAGAGTAGGGGGGCTGCTATCTGGAGGTGCAGTGACAGACCTCTGCTGCTTCTGCCCCTCTCATTAATCCCTCTCCCTCCCTCCCTCCCTCCCTCCCTTCACTGCTTTTCCTCCTCCCATCCTCAGCACTTGTCACCAAGCTGTCAGCTGCCTGCTGAACTGTAGACACATGGACCAGCCTGGGGACGCGATGCATGGCAGGGATGGAAAGAAAGACAGAAAGACAAAGAGAGAGAACTGACAGACCCAATATGAAAGAGAAAAAAAGAGTTGGAGGTGTAAGCCAAGCTTGTCAGCCCAAGCAAACAACAGAAGAGATCAATTTCTATGAACTCTAATCCATCCTGTAAATGTCTTCTTTTTCCTGCCAGAGTCTGAGTACAAAGAAAACCCGGAGCAGAAACACTGCTCTCTCAATCCTGTCAATTCACCTGCTAAAGAAACAGGAAGAGAAAGGGAATAGAGAGAGACAGAAAAGAGAATATCAGCTGTGGCAGCAGAGTAGTTTCTTGCCAGAAAGGTTCGATCCATCAGTGGCACGAGTGAGGCAGCAGCCGGAGTGAGCTGACTGCTGCCTCGGCGCATTATATGTGCGATTACAGGGGTCGGGGACACAGATGTCAGTCAGGTAAGGAGCTGGGTTAGATTTCAGTAAGATTTAAACACCAACAAACTTCCCTTCGCGAACTATCCTGCAATTCGTGGTCAGCTGTTACAGTCTTGTGAGGAAGGTGAATAATTAGGACAGGAGGCTATTTCCAGCTCACCAGGGTGCGTTTAATGATCTAAGACTAGCAGGACACATCTGCAGAATCAAAGAACTTCTTCTAAGCATACAGTTAGAAATCTCCACCCAGGGAGGAACAGAGCAACATTCATCCACTTATTTTTGGTCCCTCTATTTAATGCTTAAGAAATATCCATCTTTGTCATTTCTGCTTATTTGATTCTGATCCAGTTCCCTTTCTCTCATAAATGGATATGTGTAATCCATGGCATCTTAAATAGCGAGTGTATCAAACATCCATGGTGCTGACTGAATCACATCCTCTCTACAAACTGAAAATGCATCTGTGTACTGAAGGACAATGAAGGCAGCAGAGGAGTCCAGAGACTTGCTAGCGGCTTAGTGAGCTTGCAGTAGTCGCAGCAGATGGCCCCGCCCCTCCCTGAGCCTGGTTCTGCTGGAGGTTTCTTCCTGTTAAAAGGGAGTTTTTCCTTCACACTGCCGCCAAAATGCTTGCTCATAGGGGGTCATATGATTGTTGGGTTTTTCTCTGTATCTATTATTGTAGGGTCTACCTTACAATATAAAGCACCTTGAGGTGACTGTTGTTGTGATTTGGTGCTGTATAAATAAAACCGAATTGAATTGAATTGCTTAAGCCAAGCATTTCTTGAACTAAATGCCAAACATGCTGACAGCGATGAACCTGCTGATTCTGAGTAGTGTTTGTCCAGTCAGTTTGGTGTCCACATCATGTTTAGCTGCCACTTTGGTTATATCCCACAACACGGGTCAATAAAGTGATCACACTTCATTCTGCTGTGTAAACTTTGTGATACTCAAATTCAGCCTCGTGGATGAAGAATCCAAAGTCACTAGTATTAATCATCTGGGCTTACTATATTTAGCACCAGCCCATGCTCTCACCTATTTGTACCTTAAGTTGGATTAGTGACTCAGTTTTTTTCACTCATCTCTTGGCAGCCTGCACACAGATGAGTTGTTCTGCTTGTAAAAACAACTCTGAACTATTTTCACCCCTGACTTTATTCTTCCTGGTATTTCTGAATTGCGATAATAAAAGTCTCCTTAAGATTTTTTGAATTTTGAACAAAGATATTTCAATCTGCTAAAAGAGGCGCACCAGCTGACAGAGCAGCTGTGCTGTCCCTAAAGAGCCACTGTAAAAACCAGCAGTGGCCGCTAGTTTGTTTTTATCCTGTAGTAAGTGGTGCTAAATTTGGTCTGTGAACTTGTGCTTGACAAAGTTTGTAGATGGGCATCAATCTTCTTTTCATACCACAGTTCGGGGGTGGCTGTGGGTCACAGCAGGTCATCTGCTAATTGGGCTGTTGGTATTTTGATCCCTGGCTGCTTCAGTCTGCATGCTTCACCAAAACACTGAACCCTGAGTTGCCCCTGATGCATTCACTGGAGGGTGAGTGTTAGACAGAAAGCACTTAGATGTTGGAAAAAAGTGCTCGTATGAATGTGAATAAGACAAGTTGAATGAAGCACTTTGAGTGCTTAACCAGAGTAGAAAAGTGCTGTTTATGAACCAGTCCATTTACAGCTTCTGTCTTTGCTGTTTATTTGTTTTACCCTATGACTCTACACCTGCACCAGCACCTGTGTCTCATTCCAAGGTCACCCAGTCTTCCCTCCCATCATTCCCATCTCACCCATTTACTGTTCAGATCACACTATATATCTGCATGATTGTATGTTGGTAGCTCGCTGTGTAATGCTTGCTGGTCATAAACAAACACAATGCACTGAGTCATGTTTACTTGTGCTGACTGTTGAATTTCTGGAAACTGGCCTGAAAGTCGTTCTACAGAGAGCTTGTATTTGACAGCATGCACACTGTTCTGTGATCCTGAGCAAACCCAAACCCCTAATACCTTCAGGGAAAACTTATTTCAGTTTTACATAGTTCTGGGAAAGTGAGGAAACATAAGCATCGCAATATTATGAACCTGTATAATCACAACAGAAGAATCCACAGATGGATTGTTTTCCATTCGGGGTGGGGGCTGTGCTTTGGGGAAAGTATGAAAGGGTTCAGGCTGGAGTGAACTGTGTGTGTGTGTGTGATGTCTTCAGGATGTTGCTGGAGACAGATTAGTGCAGCAACAGAGGGATTATCAGATGATGACGGTGTACAACTCAAAGACATCCTCTGTTGCAGTAATGTGACATTCCTCTTCTTGGGGCTTATTTTGGGACTTGTTTGTAACTCGCACTGATCCAAAGCTCGAGGTGTGAGGTTTAAAATAATCAGAGTGCATCTCTCTTTTTCCTTGTGTGCTTCTCGCATCATGCTTTGCATTCACACTTGCCGTGCTCACTGTTCCACAACACGCTCACCTGCTGTTGGTCAAAATCTTGTGTAATTGGCTTAGTAGTTTTTTCTTTTTCTTGCATGGGATCCATGTTGTGCTTTCAAGATTGGCAAGCTCTGAACAAACAGACCTCCACCTGCTTTGAGTATTCTGGTTGGTGCTTACAGATGGGTACTCAACAGTGACTGAAGTGGCTCTTACAAATATTCCACATTCAGTTTTATTTGGAAGTTGCTGGCAGCCTTAATGTCACACTATAGCCTGGTTAGCCTCAATAACACAGGGGACCGGTGACTCCTTGGTAACCTCTGGTAACTAGGGAAAAATGTGTATTTCCTGATCGCTTGGTGAGTGGTCGATGGAAGCTGTGGTTGTGGTCAGTCAAGGAGAAAATACTGCACCTAAAAACCAGAACACTCTATCATAACTTTGGTTGCTAGCAGATTGCTGTGGTTGCCTGTATTTTGTATAGAAGAAGACAAGTTGTCTGCAAACAGTTGCCAAATAACCACAGACATGTAGTGAAAGCGTAATCAGGAATGGAGAACGTTCACCTTCCAAATAAAATGTGTGCCTTTCTGTTGAAACCACCACTTTTTAAAGGTATTTTCTTTACAGGTGGTTGGTCTCTGTTTCCCATTTCACAGCTGCTTACCGAATAGTTAACAAGTGTTTGCAGACAAGTTGGCAACTCTCTCACAGATTACATGTGACCATGCTAATCTGCTAGCAACCAAAGCAATCACAATGGGGTTTTCAGTGCAGTGCCAAATACTTCTTTGTGACTGATTTCACCTAGCGACACCAAGCAACCTCCCTCATTCTTCCCTATGACAAGCTGACAGCAGGTTGCCAGCTGGTCTCGACGCTTACTGTTCAGTAATTGTGTGATTAATATTAAATTATATGTGATTATGAGATTTTAAACTATGATTAAAGGACAACAAAAAAAGTATAATTTATGTTGGCTTTGATAAATACAGTATTTTTCTACAAATGATTGACTTCAATTCCATTTTATTAATCTAATGCTAAATCACAACAACGGTTTTCTCAAGGTGTAAAGTAAAGCCTCCACAGTAATACAAAGAAAACAGAGAAAGGAAACTCTGTAGCTCTCTAGCACGAGTACAAGTGGACTGCATTTGTGCTGTTTTCTTTTTAAAGTGAGTGCACTGGTGGTCACACCTCAGTAACATCGTGATGGATCTGGATCTGTAGTGATCAGCTCTTTATGCCTTCAATGCTTTTTTACACTGAATGTCTGAACTATGTGTAGATCTGGCCAATGAAAAGATAGACCGCTGTTTTTCTTTCCTATACCCTTCATGTGTCAGGAGAAATCCAGAAAAAATTGATGCATTGATATAGATTTTTTCCCATCAGAAGGCGTTCCTTTGGGAAAAGCTGCACCTGTCACACTTGGGGGGGGTTCACAAATATAAAACCGCACTTTATTTGCTGTTGGAGGTGTCCTGTTAACAGCACTACAGGCATTTCTTTCTTAATGATGATTTGTGGAGAAGAGTCTTGTTGAATGTTGAGTCACAGTGAGATTTTACAGCTTCAGCAACTTGAATGACCACTGAGGAGACCTGGCACCTCAGTGGTGACCAAATAACCACTCTAATGGCCATTTGAGGCTGCCTCCAAAGGCATTAAAGAGCTTGTAAAAAGTCTGGTATAAAATACTGTACTGTTTGGTGAATGGAATTCCAGTAATATACAAGTTTGATTAATTAGGACTAATTAGTAGAGATCTGTGTCTGTGCCTTCCACCTATAAACTTCATGTAACACGATGATAACCAAGCTTGAATTGCTCTACATCATACGTTCAGATAAAGCAGTAGCCAAAAAGCAAAAAGTCCACAAACCAGTGCGTAGTGTCATGTGGCTACATCTATCGTGTGCATAGAGTGTATGGTGTCAAAAGGATGGTCAACTAAATACAGTATTTCAATTTTATTTTATTTATACAGCACCAAATCACAACAACAGTCGCCTCAAGGCGCTTTATATTGTACAGTAGATCATACAATAGTACATACAGAGAAAAACCCAACAATCATATGACCCCCTATGAGCAAGCACTTTGGGGACAGTGGGAAGGAAAAACTCCCTTTTAACAGGAAGAAACCTCCGACAGAACCAGGCTCAGGGAGGGGCGGGGCTATCTGCTGCGACCGGTTGGGGTGAGAGAATAAACTTAATAATGAATAATCTTAAAAGTAGAGATAGTGTCTGGCTACGTCCACACTAGCCCGGATAGATTTGAAAACGGCGTTTTCATCTGAAAATGCTCCGCGTCCACACTAGTGTTTTCAGTCGTTTTCAGAGTTGTGCGTCCACATTGAAACGGCCGAAAACGCTTACGTTCCAGTACTGCGCACGCGCAAAAGTGAGTGAGGATTAAAGAATTTGAAGAAAAGCTGTCTGGAGCATGTACAAACTGATATTCATCTTTTTTAGGGCTGTCAAAATTGAGAGCAATCAAAACAACCGCTGTATAACGCCCTCCGCTATCTTTGTTTATTTGGTCACATGACTGCATCACATGACTAAAATACATCATTGTTTTAGAAAGTCTGCGTTTTCGTGTGTCCACACTGCGACGGGACAGCTGCGTTTTGAAATGTATGCGTTTTTTTCCAAACGCTGCGTTTTTCCTTGAGGAAAGCACCGTCTCAGTGTGGACGGGAGGCCAAAACGGAGAGAAAACAATGTGTTTTCAAACGAAAACGCATTAGTGTGGACGTAGCCTCTGTCTCCTGAATCCAAACTGGAAGCTGGTTCCAGAGAAGGGGGGCCTGAAAACTGAAGGCTCTGCCTGTAAACCGTACAACAGGTAAAACGAAACCATTTACAGCTGTAATCTACTGAAAAGCAACAAGCTTGAAACTTTCCTCAACTGCTTGATGCCCCCTCCCCCCGGGCTGTGTTTGGTTGAGGCAATTCTTTACTTGTCAATTTATTGCGCTGGCATTGTGTATATTTTTATATCTCATAACTCCAGGTTTCTTTATTTGCTCTCACATCAAGAGCTCCTCAATAAAAGAAGGCAGAAGTAGCTGGATGCAGACACACACACACACACACACACACACACAGATGCTGTAAATAACACCAGCATATGTCCCTGACAAATGTGTAATCTGTACAAACACTGAGCACGAGGATCAATCTGTAGCCCCCAGCAGCCGTATGTTACACTGATGCGGATTAAGATATTGTATCTGCAGACAAAAGGAGTCAACCGCCTTTGTGCAGAAAACCCATCTCAGGATAAGAGAGATCTCATCTCAGCCATATTCACAGCCTCCTTCTTCTCTCCTGCATCTCCGCCGCAGATAATGGCAGATAAATAAACCATAGGATATCCATGCATGCTGTCTTTGCCACACTGCAACCCACCATTGCAAGATGTTACAAACAGACAAAGCAACTGTAGCTAAACATATGCAAGCTGCAGGTTGTCCCTCTGCTCGCCCTCCCACAGTGCATTATATCAGCCCAGTTGCCACATGTGACATTATATAGGCAGTATAGGCATTACACCCTCTGCTTCTGTGAGGTGTCACTGTTTCTGGAGATCAGTGCAGATAAATAATGCATGCTGCTCAGACGCGGCATGACTGCTGAATGCGCACTGAAGGCAGTATAGCTCATTTCTCCCAGCACTTACACAGCAAGCAACACTTAAAGCATCCATTAACATCACACCAACACTTACGCTGCCCCTTGCTTTTGAGCTCAGAGTTCATCTGGAAAATTACTTATCAGAAAAATCAAAGCACATTCTGGACTGGTTGCCTTGTTTGCACTGTCTGTCAGGACATCTGCTGAACCCCGAGTGATGCGCTCGATGCATGCCAGCACACTCCTAACTTAGGCTGCGCCCCGACCACCAAGTTCCTAGTATTCTCTATCTCACCTGAATGTCTGCATTACATTTCAGCATGCACAAAGGCTACAAGCCGTGCTTCAGAGGAGAAAAAGAAGTGAGCTGTCTCACCTGTATGTATGCGCAAGGTCTCTTCTGTCCTGGCCGTGTGCGACGCGCAGAGCTGAAACTTCTGTCTCATCAGCGCTGCTGGATAAACCTCCCCTCCCTCTCTCTCTCTCTCTCTCTCGCAGTCTGCTCTCCCACCCTCCCAGCTTTCCCTTCTTGCTCTTTTTTCCCCCTCACTCACTGTGTTTTCTCCATCTGCCTCTTCCTCCCTACTTCAGTGCCTTCCCTCGACCTGCTGCTGCTCATGTTGTCTTTGAAGCTGCCCCTATCACCACCCCTACACACACACCAACAGATATATCCATATATATATATATATATATATATGGATATATATATATGGATATATTGTATGCCTATATTGTTATTGGAGGCTATAATCAGATAAAGAGCTTTTAGATGAGGTGCAATGCGTACCACTGCAGTGCTGGAGAGATGCACTCGGATATGATGCTCTGTTAACCTAGATCCTAGTCTGTGTGTGTGTCTGGTGTGTGTGTGTAAGTGTGTATGTGTTCCCACCTGTGTTTTCTGGTGTGTGCGTGTTTGTGTGTACGGTCACAGATAATGGGAGGGGAGGAGCCTCCGTGCCATAACAACCATTGGGCTTCGCTATGTGGCGACAGCGCTGCCAACTTCCTCCCTCCCGCTTCTTTGTTGGGAGTTATTTTCTCACCTCTGGGAGGCTGGTGGGTAAGGCGCGGGAGTAGTGGGATGAAGAGACACACAGAGAATACGTGTAATGCTCTCAAATTGAAATTCATTCTACCCGTCTCCCTTTATAATCTCATTCAAATTCCACAGTCTGTTGCTCACTCATATTTAAATGAGCACTTGACTAAATCCCTCCTGTGCTTTCGCTTTTCTCGGTCAGCCTTTGGCAGGCTGCTGCATTCTGTTGCTCTCCATCTTCCTGGATGCTTCTCGGCAAACTGGCACACTCTTTGTGTTTTGGCCAATACGCGTATATAGAATTAAAAGAGTGGGCAGTGAGGCCAAATAGATCTAATGTCAGGCAGGAAACATGCAACCCACTTTGAAGGTAAATGAGTATGAATGGACCAAAGCTCAGGATGACACTGACAGAGCGTTTCTGATATTCTTGTAACTTTTCACACATAACTGAAGAAAAAACTAGAAAGACTGTGCTGTTAGCAAACAACTGAATAAATAAGCTTTTCAAGAACTGGTGTCATTGTGTTCATTGAGTCTTTGGGGTTTTTTGAGGTCTTGAGCTGTTTGAAAAAGTCTTCTTTTTCATCTTGTCTGACTGTTTGAAACATTAGAGAGGCCTGTGTTACTGAGACAGCCTCTAATGTCTCCAACCACTCTTCTAAAACCATAAGCAATTAATACTGTAACTATGATGTCTATGGCAACCCACTGCTTCCAAGCTCAGGATCCTTGACTGGACTCAGATACTCAGACAACATGAGCTGTGCTTGTGGTCAGACAGAAGCTAAAATTAGAAGAAGGGTAACAGCCTTTTGCCTTCAAGGCAGCTGACCTTGTGAGTAAGCTTAGAGGGACATTGTGACAAGCTAGTTGCTTTAGTGTGAAGTAATGTAACAAGCCCATGGGCCCAATCCAGGTTTCTACACTGAGTTAAGTTTGCAGGACAAATTTACTGCATTTACTTCTTCAGATCAAGCTTGATTTTTTTCTGACAAATAAAGAAGCCAGAATGTCATTTTCTTCCTTTTCATGTTTAGAAACATCAGGATGAGCTCATCACTGCAGCATCACTGAGAGTTAAAAACTGTCTAAATTCTTTCATCTTTAATAAAATGATCAGCGTTGCTGCTTTACCAGGTATAACTATTAAGTTTAACATAACATAAACACAGTGAAGCTGGAGGATGAACGCTAACTTTTTTCCACTCGATAAAAGTTAACGTGAGGGTTCCCGATGGTTAGGGACAAATGCAATCGCATGGCAGGATGCTGTAAACAGACCAAACTTCAGTCAGGAGAACAACTGAGATAATCCATCCACAATACGAGGTTAGTCATTAATATACTGCAACAACATGGGAATAGAGCAGCTGCCAGAGAATTCAGCATTAATGAATCAATGGTACAGAAGTGGAGGAAGCAAGAAGAATGAGTTGAGTAACGTTTGACTTATCTGACTGTTTTGTTTCACATAAGGTGCATTATGGTCTGAAAAATATGATACATGTTTTTGTCTGCTCTTCTTTTTGTCAGTGCAGAGTTTACCCTGACTGTAAATTTTGAAGAGTCGCAGCTGTCACATTTTGTAACATTTTAGAAAAATAATTAAATCTCATTCTTATTCTTTTATATTATTATTTTATTTTTATATAGCATTAAATTGCAAGAATAATCACCTCAAGGTGCTTTATATTGAAGGTAAATACCCTACAGTAATACAGAGAAATCTCAAAAACCAGACAACTATGAGCAAGCAGTTGGCAACATTAGGAAGGAAAAACTCCCTTTTAACAGGAAGAAACCTCTGGCAGAAACTGGGTCAGGGAGGGGGAGCTTTCCTCCGTGACAGGTTGTGGGTGTGACACCATGGAGCTTTGTATCAAAAACTGTTGAGACTGCTATTTGAAGCATGTTTCTCATGTTATCTCTATAAACTTTTTTGCATGTTGACCATGGTCAAAGGACTAGTGCGGGCTGTTCATTGGTACACTTGAGGGTCAGTTGGAGGGTCTGTTTGGTGGGGTTAAGGGAGAAAACTATGACGTGTGTGTGATTGTACTTTACAATGAGTCGGCTTGTTGATGTGAAACCTTCCCATTGAAAGTGTCTGTTTGCACCATGTGCAAACATTCTTCGAATGGTAATTTTTCTAACATCAAGGAAGCCTTTTCAAACTCTACAATGGACACAGAGAGAGTAAAATTACCATGACCCAGAGAGCCACAGCAGCCACATTAATGGGAAACAGACACTGGAATGATCCTTTTAAGCACTCACTCCTAAGCTTTACAAAAAATCCCAAAACAAAACAAAAACCAAAATGTTTGAGAGAGGTCATGTCTAATGGTTTCTGGAAGACGCAGTAAATGCTAATGTTGTCAGTTGCAACTACATATTAGACTTAATGCAAGTAAATACAGTCATTTATGTGTGTGCTGAATGCATTGCACATGCACTCCTTTCTTAGGCTGTTGAGTTGTTGAGTAAGCTATCTTATATAGTTACGGAGAAAAGGTTTCATTTATAAAATAGTCTTTATTGAATGATGTTTTAACACAAAGTAAGAACTTTAATGCTTAAAGCTTTGGTGTAATGAGTTTACAAAAAGAAAAAACTAATGAGAGCTTTGACACCTTCACTCCATCACGTTCTCCTGTATTTGTTGAGCCTAAATTAGAGCAGCTTGCACTCTTCATCTTTTGTGATTTAATGCTTTTAGCTGCCTGCCTCAGTCTAACCCACTCTTCTATTCAATTCAATTCAATTCAATTTTATTTATATAGCGCCAAATCACAACAAAAGTCGCCTCAAGGCGCTTCATAGGTACAGAGAAAAACTCAACAATCATATGACCCCCTATGAGCAAGCACTTTGGGGACAGTGGGAAGGAAAAACTCCCTTTTAACAGGAAGAAACCTCCGACAGAACCAGGCTCAGGGAGGGGCGGGGCCATCTGCTGCGACCGGTTGGGGTGAAAGAAGGAAAACAGGATAAAGACATGCTGTGGAAGAGAGACAGAGATTAATAACAGATATGATTCGATGCAGAGAGGTCTATTAACACATAGTGAGTGAGAAAGGTGACTGGAAAGGAAAAACTCAATGCATCATGGGAATCCCCGGCAGCCTACGTCTATTGCAGCATAACTAAGGGAGGATTCAGGGTCACCTGGTCCAGCCCTAAATATATGCTTTAGCAAAAAGGAAAGTTTGAAGCCTAATCTTAAAAGTAGAGATAGTGTCTGTCTCCCGAATCCAAACTGGAAGCTGGTTCCACAGAAGAGGGGCCTGAAAACTGAAGGCTCTGCCTCCCATTCTACTTTTAAATACTCTAGGAACAACAAGTAGGCCTGCAGTGTGAGAGCGAAGTGCTCTAATAGGGTGATATGGTACTACAAGGTCATTAAGATAAGATGGGGCCTGATTATTTAAGACCTTGTATGTGAGGAGCAGGATTTTGAATTCAATTCTGGATTTAACAGGAAGCCAATGAAGGGAAGCCAAAACAGGAGAAATATGCTCTCTCTTTCTAGTCCCTGTCAGTACTCTTGCTGCAGCATTTTGGATTAGCTGAAGGCTTTTCAGCGAGTTTTTAGGACATCCTGATAATAAAGAATTACAGTAGTCCAGCCTGGAAGTAATAAATGCATGAACTAGTTTTTCAGCATCACTCTGAGACAGGATATTTCTAATTTTAGAGATGTTGCGCAAATGGAAGAAAGCAGTCTTACATATTTGTTTAATATGTGCATTGAAGGACATGTCCTGGTCAAAAATGACTCCAAGGTTTCTCACAGTGTTACTGGAGGCCAAGGTAATGCCATCCAGAGTAAGAATCTGGTTAGATACCATATTTCTAAGATTTTCAGGGCCGAGTACAATAACCTCAGTTTTATCTGAATTAAGAAGCAGAAAGTTAGCGGCCATCCAGGTCTTTATGTCTTTAAGACATTCCTGCAGTTTAACTAATTGGTGTGTGTTACCTGGCTTCATGGACAGATAGAGCTGCGTGTCATCTGCATAGCAGTGAAAATGTATGCTATGTCTTCTAATGAGACTCTTCATAACAATCTTGGATCTCTTAACAAAGCTAACTTCAAAACCTTTATGTTGCATCATATTTTACTTTTGGGGAGGGGAAGGGATAAAAATGAGACAATCATGGTGAAAATTACAACAATCTTATGAAATAAAAATGTCAAGCAGCTGACATTTTTATTTCAAAGCAATTTTAAAGAAGGATGCCAAAATGTACATTATTGCCATTGTTCCTACCACAGAAAGCTAGTGGTTTATAGAGACGTTTATATGCATTTTCTTTTGCAGCTAACTTTGCAACAACTTGAGCCACATCTTAAATGCAAGCCTTTCCATTAAAAATGAAAAGAAATAAATCCATCCTTTAGTTTTCTACACATAAACCAACAACAGGAAATGGAGCAGGAGCTGAATCATGTGAACCAGTCCCCTCCTGACTATGTCTATTTCAGGGCTCTTTGTATCTGCCATCTGCCACCTTCAGCAGGTGTTCCTCATTCTGCACCATGAAGCCAGCATATAGGACAGGCCCAGCTAATGACCCACCCCCAGCTATCAGGTAATGATGGGAAAAGATGCTAAATTTGTCTCAGTGTCCCCCAATTTTCTCTTTCCCCCAACTGCCATACTCTGCATTGGTGTCGGTCTGTTACTCAGTCCCTCTCTGCCTCTTCATGGTCATCAGTCACTGCATCCACCTGGGATCAGCCAATTAACCTACAGCATAGCTGTTGTACATGAGCAATGCAGAGAGATGGCCTCTCTGACTGTCAGGGTGGGAAAGAGGAAGCTTGTGTTTCTGTTGGCTCGGTGCGTGAATGTCAGAGTCGGCTTCACTGGTGTTAATTTGAGAACAGCTTCCCAAAAACCTTTGAAATGTCAACTCTTTAAAGTGCAGAATTTAAAAGTAGAGGATGTTGTGGATATGGGGATACAACTCCGTCCCCCAATGTTAAAATTAAGACTTGTCTTCCGATTGGAGGTGACACGGCGCTTGGGCAGCTCTAGGCAACCTTGTTTAATAACAACGCTCTGTTTCATCTGTGGAAATAGAGATACAACGATAAGCCTGCCATGACATCTTCATCCTCCCTAACATTATGCTTTATTACTGCTGTGCAGCGCCCAGAAAGGCAGACAGAATGAAGAGATGGATAGATGCATATATAAGAGGGAGGTGAGATATAAGAGGGAGTGTGTGAGGAATCAATAAGATATGAGAAAACAAAGGGAAGATGTCTGGAAAGGAAAACTATTGCCAAGTGAAAGCAAACTCTATTCTGTCTGTGTTATGTTTTAAAAGACATTTCTAATATAGGTTGAGTGCAGAAAAGTCAATAAGTGAAAGCTGAACTGAATATGAATCCTCTTTACTGTTTGTGTAAGAAAATTGAAGCTATATTGCAATGACTTTATAGTAAAGTAAGTAAAATAAAATTTTATTTGTATAGCACCTTTCAAGACAAAATCACAAAGTGCTTCACAGAAAAACTAAAACATAAAAACAGAAATCAACCAAAAGCAAGTGAGTGTCACATATAACCTCAACATTTGTAAGAATCTATTCCTAGTTTTCATCATATCCACACACCATTTTATAACAAAGGTACGGGTATGATGATAGATAGGAATGACTTTGTAGCATTTAACATTAACAGTTTACTTTTTTATTCTCTAGACAGAAAGTATGCTTGCATCATAGTGTGACAACACCTATGGGATTGTGCTGGAGATGGTTTTAATGAGGTTTTTCTGTGACTACATGTAGACCAAAGGTTGGTATACTAAGCTAATGCGAGCAAAGCTGTATGCACAAATGGTATGGGCTGGTGTGGCGTACCAGATATCTGCTAACTAGCTAATTTGCAGCACACTAAGTAAAGACTGGAATTTCTCTCACCACTGACGCTCAAACATTAGAGCACACTGTGACATATCATTTGTCAGACAGTTCCATTAAAATGTTTTCAAAAGATACTAATAACACAAAGATGACCAAGATGGCCAGTTCAGTGAACAGAATTAGAGGAGATGAAACTTTAAACAGTGGCCGGGCTTTAACACTATGGATGGAGAGGTTATTAAAAACAACTGTGATGAAAGGGAAAAACAAAACTAAAACTGTTTTATACACACTGTAAACACAATATTTGCCTTTCAGATTATGGAAACACAACCTGCTGCTTTGAGCAGATGTGGCGACACAGAGATCCATGCATGAGCCAACATTAGAACAAAGGTTGTTTTTTACTGCATAAACCCATCCATCCATCCATCCGTCCATCCATCCATTTTCTGCCAGTTGTCCAGGTTACTGGGGCAGCAGTCTAAGCAAAAATGACCAGGACTTCCAGTTCTTCTGGAGGAACACCAAGGTGTTCAAACAGTAAGTCAGCTGAGATGTGTTATCACTCCAACATGTCGCAGGTGCCCCAGGAGCCTCTCCCTGAAACTTCTCCTGGGTCTCCCTGAAACACCTCACCTCGGAGGCACCCAGGGAAATATCCTTTTCAGATGCCTGAACCACCTCATTGTTAAGTACCTGGGTCTGGTGACCCAGTGGTTTTGATTTTGTCTTTAGTCGGTAACAAAGTGTTTCTATTATTTCATTTTGTATTTCTAGCTCTAGTCCGTTTTCAGTGATTTCTAGTTCTTAGGTTTTGTTTATGGGTTCCTTTTGTTCAGTGTCAAGTCTGTGCCTCTGTGCCTGTCGTGTGTTTCCTCTTTTATTTTGATAGTCCCTGTCCTGTGTGCAGTGTGTCTGGTTTTGCTTCCCTTATCTCGTTAGGTCTGATTTTTCCCAGCTGTGTTTCCCTCCTGTCTCCCATACCCTGATTCAATTCAATTCAATTCAATTTTATTTATATAGCGCCAAATCACAACAAAAGTCACCTCAAGGCGCTTTATATTGTACAGTAGATAGCACAATAATAAATACAGAGAAAAACTCAACAATCATATGACCCCCTATGAGCAAGCACTTTGGCGACAGCGGGAAGGAAAAACTCCCTTTTAACAGGAAGAAACCTCCGGCAGAACCAGGCTCAGGGAGGGGCGGGGCCATCTGCTGCGACCGGTTGGGGTGAGAGAAGGAAAACAGGATAAAGACATGCTGTGGAAGAGAGACAGAGATTAATAACAGGTGTGATTCGATGCAGAGAGGTCTATTAACACATAGTGAGTGAGAAAGGTGACTGGAAAGGAAAAACTCAATGCATCATGGGAATCCCCGGCAGCCTACGTCTATTGCAGCATAACTAAGGGAGGATTCAGGGTCACCTGGTCCAGCCCTAACTATATGCTTTAGCAAAAAGGAAAGTTTGAAGCCTAATCTTGAAAGTAGAGATAGTGTCTGTCTCCTGAATCCAAACTGGAAGCTGGTTCCACAGAAGAGGGGCCTGAAAACTGAAGGCTCTGCCTCCCATTCTACTTTTAAATACTCTAGGAACAACAAGAAAGCCTGCAGTGTGAGAGCGAAGTGCTCTAATAGGGTGATATGGTACTACAAGGTCATTAAGATAAGATGAGGCCTGATTATTTAAGACCTTGTATGTGAGGAGCAGGATTTTGAATTCAATTCTGGATTTAACAGGAAGCCAATGAAGGGAAGCCAAAACAGGAGAAATCTGCTCTCTCTTTCTAGTCTGTCAGGACTCTTGCTGCAGCATTTTGGATCAGCTGAAGGCTTTTCAGGGAGGTTTTAGGACATCCTGATAATAAAGAATTACAGTCGTCCAGCCTGGAAGTAATAAATGCATGAACTAGTTTTTCAGCGTCACTCTGAGACAGGATATTTCTAATTTTAGAGATGTTGCACAAATGGAAGAAAGCAGTCTTACATATTTGTTTAATATGTGCGTTGAAGGACATGTCCTTGTCACGGTCTGCCACGCAGACCGCGGGGATGAGGAAAGTAGGACCCAAAACGCAGGACTCTGCAATGCCACAGTGCACTTTATTTACAGTGGAAATAGACAGGCAAGTCCAACGATTCACTCCACAGTGCAATCTGCCAACAGTGCTCGTCCCCTTGCTCCCCGTGCAGAAGCTCCCTTACGGTGCGCACACACCGAACGCGATAGAGGCGGCCAGAGCGTCAGGTGTACATGTAAAGTCAATGGAAAGAGCGCGATGACACGCGATTGCGCATCCGGCGAACATGCGGAAGCAGATTTGCGTTGCGAAAACGCCAAAACCCGTGAAACGCGCGTCAGTGTACCGCGTGGGGCGCGTTTGACTCGCGAAGAAAACCACGCGTGTCAGATTGTGTGTTGCATTTTGTGCACACCCCCCTACCGCGCCAACCGCTGGAGTTGGAAAATATGAACTCCGGCGTCAAATCGCGCCCCGACAACCAATCAGGAGGCCGGTGACGTGGCTGTAACCAGGTCACAGGGGCAGATCAAACCAAATCCCTTCATTCTTCATTCAGTATGGAGGAAAAACTCATCACTGCCGTGGCTAATCACCCAGAGCTGTATGATGCCAGCTGCTACTTCTACCGAGACAGGAATAAAAAGGACCGAGCTTGGAGGCACAGAAGTGAGGAGATCGGGCAACCTGGTAAGTTCATTCATTCTCCTTTTCAATTTTCAGACTGACCCGATAAAGCCGCGCAAAAGCTAGCAAGCCCGCCTACTGTCCCGCTATTTTCCCACTGATGTACAAATACCTTTCCGCTAACAAGATAATGTGTTTATTCAGAGGACATCTGCAGCACAACACATCTGGCACAACTTCCTCCCACATTTCCGGTCCACGCGCGTGGAAAGATGCAATTTTGAGGCGCGATGGGTTTTTCTTGGACACGCGTTGAGGTGCGAATGTGCACGCGTCAAATTAGGGGCGTTTAGGGCGTTTTCGCTCGCCTCTATCGCGTTCGGTGTGAACGCAGCCTTAGTGTGTGTGCTCCCCAACTCGCTTCTTCGCTCGACTCTCCTGGAGGAAGAAGGACAATCCACAAGTAGCCACACACGCTAGCCAAATACGAAGCTCACACGTCTAGCACGGACTATACCAGTCAGGAGTAATAATCCCACGTCGACTGTCGCCGCGAGTCCAGGTTAAATACCTCTTTCTAGCTGGGAGGGATGATTACCAACAGCTGGTCAGATAATCAGCTGCAGGTGGGCCGGCACAGCGAAGAGGGACTCCCAATGACGACAGTCTCCAGGACACGCCTCTCCCACGGCGCGCACTTCCGTAAACAGCCCCGAGGACCGGGGAGAGAGAGAGGGAGAAGCAAACACACACGCACACATACACTCCACATACAACTGGACAGAACAGTAGACGACACAGCCCCCACATAATAATAATAATAATAATAATAATATTAATAATAATAATAATAATAATAATAATAATAATAATAATAATAACAACAGTCATAGTCCCCACTGCTCACGGACCCCGAGTCCCCAGAGCCGGGTCCGTGACAGTCCTGGTCAAAAATGACTCCAAGGTTCCTCACAGTGTTACTGGAGGCCAAGGTAATGCCATCCAGAGTAAGAATCTGCTTAGATACCATATTTCTAAGATTTTCAGGGCCGAGTACAATAACCTCAGTTTGATCTGAATTAAGAAGCAGAAAGTTAGCGGCCATCCAGGTCTTTATGTCTTTAAGACATTCCTGCAGTTGAACTAATTGGTGTGTGTTACCTGGCTTCATGGACAGATAGAGCTGCGTGTCATCTGCATAGCAGTGAAAATTTATGCTATGTCTTCTAATGATGCTGCCTAAAGGAAGCATGTATAATGTAAACAGAATTGGTCCTAGCACTGAACCCTGTGGAACACCATAATTGACCTTAGTGGGTGAAGAGGACTCTCCATTTACTTGAACATGTTCTAATCGCTCTAATAGGATATTATGATCAACAGTATCGAACGCAGCACTGAGGTCTAGCAGGACAAGCACAGAGATGAGTCCACTGTCAGAGGCCATAAGAAGATCATTTGTAACCTTCACTAAAGCTGTTTCTGTGCTGTGATGAGCTCTGAAACCTGACTGAAACTCTTCAAATAAGCCATTCCTCTGCAGATGATCTGTTAGCTGTTTGACAACTACTCTTTCAAGGATGTTTGATATGAAAGGAAGGTTGGAGATTGGCCTATAATTAGCTAAGACAGCTGGGTCTAGAGATGCTTTTTAAGCAAAGGTTTAACTACAGCCAGCTTGAAGGCCTGTGGTACATAGCCGATTATTAGAGATAGGTTGATCATATTTAAGATTGAAGCATTAATTAATGGCAGGACTTCTTTGAGCAGTTTTGTAGGAATGGGGTCTAAAAGACACGTTGATGGTTTGGAGGAAGTAATTATTGAAGTTAACTCAGAAAGATCAATTGGAGAAAAAGAGTCTAACTTAACATCAATGGTACTAAAAGCAGCTGTAGATAATATTACATCTGTGGGATGATTATTGGTAATTTTTTCTCTAATGATAATTTTATTTGTGAAGAAGTTCATGAAGTCATTACTAGTTAACGTTAAAGGGATTGTTGGCTCAGTAGAGCTCTGACTTTTTGTCAGCCTGGCTACAGTGCTGAAGAGAAACCTGGGGTTGTTCTTATTTTCTTCAATCAGTGATGAATAGTAAGATGTTCTGGCTTTGCGGAGGGCTTTCTTATAAAGCAGCAAACTATTTCTCCAGGCTAAATGATGATCCTCTAAATTTGTGACACGCCATTTCCTCTCCAGCTTACGAGTTATCTGCTTTAGGCTACATGTTTGAGAATTCTACCACGGAGTCAGGTACTTCTGATTTGAGGCCTTAGTTTTCACAGGAGCTACAGTATCCAGAGTCGTATGTAGTGAGGAGGTAAAATTATTAACAAGATAATCGACCTCTGTTGGAGTAGCGTTCAGATAGCTGCTCTGCTCTATGTTGGTACAGGGCATTGAAGATGATAACAGCGGGTGGATTATATTCTTAAACTTAGTTACAGCACTTTCAGAAAGACATCTACTTTGATAAAGTCTACTCTCCACTGCTGTGTAATCAATTATTGTAAATGTAAATGTTATCAGGAAATGATCAGACAGCAGAGGGTTTTCAGGAAACACTGTTAAATGTTCAGTTTCTATGCCATATGTTAAAACAAGATCTAGAGTGTGATTAAAGTGGTGGGTGGGTTCTTTTACATTCTGAGAGAAGCCAATTGAGTCTAATAACAGATTAAATGCGATGTTGAGGCTGTCATTTTTAGCATCTACATGGATGTTAAAATCACCCACAATAATTATTTTATCTGAGCTGAGCACTAAATCAGATAAAAAGTCTGAGAAATCAGAGAGAAACTCTGTGTAAGGCCCAGGTGGACGATAGATGATAACAAGTAAAACTGGTTTCTGAGTTTTACAGCTGGGGTGGACGAGGCTGAGCATCAGGCTTTCAAATGAATTAAAAGTCTGTCTGGGTCTTTGGTTGATTAATAGGCTGGTGTGAAAAATTGCTGCCACACCGCCCCTCGGCCTGTGCTTCGAGGTTTCTGGTAGTTAGAATGACTCGGGGGTGTTGATTCATTTAAACTAACATAATCATCCTGCTGCAACCAGGTTTCTGTAAGGCAGAGTAAATCGATTTGTTGATCAATTATTAAGTCATGTACTAACAGAGACTTGGAGGAGAGAGACCTAATATTTAATAATCCACATTTCACTGTTTTACTCTTTGGTTCAGATGTGGATACTGTATTGTTCTTTATTTGTGATTTTTTTATGTTTAAGTTGTTTATTGCTGGTTTTTAGTTTGTTTTTTGTCTGTTTGGGAGCTGACACAGTCTCAATGGAAATGGGTTTTTGGGGGGGTAGCAGGAGGAGAGAAGCTGCAGAGAGGCGTGTAAGACTGCAACTCTGCTTCCTGGTCCCAACTCTGGATAGTCATATTTTGGGGGGTTTAATAAATTGGTCCATATTTCTAGAAATGAGAGCGGTTCCATCCAAAGTGGGATGGATGCCGTCTCTCCTAACAAGACCAGGTTTCCTCCAGAAGGTTTGCCAATTATCTATGAAGCCCACATCGTTTCTGGGACACCACTCAGACAGCCAGCAATTTAAGGAGAACATGCGGCTAAACATGTCACTCCTGTCCTGATTGGGGAGGGGACCAGAGAAAACTACAGAGTCCGACATTGTTTTGGGAAAGTTACACACCGATTCAATATTGATTTTAGTGACCTCCGATTGGTGTAACCGGGTGTCATTACTGCCGACGTGAATTATGATCTTACTGTATTTACGTTGACCCTTAGCCAGCAGTTTTAAATTTCCTTCAATGTCGCCTGCTCTGGCCCCTGGAAGACAATTGACTATGGTTGCTGGTGTCTCTAGCTTCACATGTCTGAGAACAGAATCACCAATTACCAGAGTTTGACCCCCGGCGGGTGTGTCGCCGAGTGGGGAAAAACGGTTAGACACATGAACAGGTTGGTGGTGTACCTGGGGCTTCTGTTTAGGACTATGCTTCCTCCTCACCGTCACCCAGCCGCCCTCTTTCCCCAGCTGCTTGGGGTCTGCCGGGGAACAGCTAGCAGGGCCTATGCTATCTTCGGCTGCACCAGCTACAGGGGCCTGGCTAGCTACGGGTGAACGAAGGGTGCGAAGCCGAGTCTCCAATTCAGTAATCCTGGCCTCCAGAGCTGCAAATATGCTACATTTGTTACAGGTATCATTACTGCTAAAGGAGGCCGAGGAGTAGCTAAACATCTGACACAATGAGCAGGAAAGTGCAGGAGGGACAGGTGAAGTAGCCATGGTGCTAACGAGTCGGCTACGAGCTAAGCTAAGCTAGCGAAACAGTACAGAGACAGTGAGTGAATACTTTGGCTATAAATTAGGTAGTGAATACACAGAAAGTGTGCTTCAGATGAAGCACGTGAAGATTATACTATGAAAAAGGAATGTATCAAAAGATTTTAATTAAATTGCTAAGCAGAAAAGCTACTCAGAAACACCACTGTGTTTGAGCAGGAACAGGAAGTGATACTCTGAAACAAAGCGAGCGAACACCAAGTGACAGCGCCACCAAGAGTCAGGGTGATGTTCAGGGTCACCCTGACTATTCTGAACCCTCTTCCCCTGCAGACTCCTCCCCAGTGTTTCTGTACTCATTGCTCCCACTGTGTTTTCCTTGGTCTGTGTTGCAATCGCCCCCATCCCACACTGTGTCCTGTCTGCCTGTCTGTTTAGTTTATTTGTCTTTTCTGGTTAGTTATTTTTTTCGTGTTCAGTAATAAAGCTGTTGAGAGTGCACTTTTCGCCTGCTGGAGTCTGCACTTTGGGTCCTGTGCCTGCCACACACAGTACATGACACTCATGCACTGGCTTCTTCTGATGTGGAGGAGGAGCTGCTCTACTCTGAGTCCCTCCCAAGTAGCTGAGCTCCTCACCATATCTCTAATGCTGGGCATACACTGTGCGATTTTTTCAGTCGCGTTATTCAGCTTCTGCTCAAACTGCACGATTGACTCGCAGGGGTTATAAGTTCGTAGGTCACGATGCAGGGTCTCACACTATACGGCCCGATGCTCTGATGCGACCTGAGTGCTCACACTGTGCGTCCATAAAATGAAGGTTATAACAGAAAATCTGTCGCTCGCTCTCCCTCTCTGTCTTTCACTCACACAGACACGCACACCACCACCATCAACTTTGCTAAATTGCTAATGAAAAACATTGATCAGGCAGCTGGGATTGAGCAGCGGTGTAAATCCAACTATTTTCACGGTTGTTGTGGTCGTGATAATTTTGTGAAGCCACATCGAAAAGGCTCGGATGAGCTTTCCAAAGTTCTATAAGTGCCTCCATCGCTTGTGTCCAGATCACACGCTGCACTGCTGTGCTACTCCATCTTTTTCACCGACGTTTATGTGTTTGCACGTGCGCAGTGTGAGCGGCTGCGGTGACGCCCTCATGACGGTCGGGAGGATTTCAAACCTGTTTGAAATCCTCCCGACCGAGCGATTGATGATCGGGAGCTGGTCGTGAGGTGTTAATCGCTTCTCGTTACCCCATGTATACTACACGATGCACGACGCACGATGAAGGCCAAACTTGGGCCGATCACCAAAACGGTCGCACGACTCAAAAATCGGCTCAAAATGGGCCAAAAATCGCACAGTGTAAGCCCAGCATTAGGGAGAGCTGAGATACCATTTGGAGGAAGCTCATTTCCACTGCTTGTATCTTAATCAAAATTGTTTTGCTTCCTACCTACTACTTGTGACCATTGGTGAGGGTAGGAACAACCTGGAAATTGGTAGGTTTGCTTTCACGCTCAGCTCGCACCAACTCATCTGTCAATCTTTCACTTCACTCTCTCCTCACTAATGAACCATTTATATTCCTCAAGCTCAAGTAAGTGTCTGTGTCAGGAGAGCTGAATACAGTGTGGCCTGTTAGCCACTCTGAACAAGCGGCCACATTGCAACTGTTACCAAATATAATTCTCCATAGACGACTATCAGAGAAAAGACATAATTAAAACGTTTGACAGTGTACCTGAAACTGATCTTCTATTCATCCTATTAGTTATGAAATCTTAATCCATTGAGGTTTATCGAAGTCTGTTTTCAATCAGAAGGTAGTTAGCCTGGTCTGCTAGCATCAGCACCAATTCCCATAAGATTCCCTGCTTTTTCTATCTGTTAACGTCTGGAGTCATCACAGAGGAGATGGTCTAGTGTTTCTTATGGATCTACTGTTTTCTCTCCATTTTTATATTTTGTAACGACTGAGTATTTATATTCAGTTTCAGTTCTTCTTCACTTCTGTCACATAAAGCAGACTGTGACTGTATCACTAGGCTACCGACTGCAGTGTTGGATAGCAGTCTTATGATCAGTGCAGTGTGTGTGTGTATGCATGCCTACAGTATAATTCCTCACCCTGGATCTTATGCCTCTGTGGAAATATGTGCAAGTGTGAATAGAGGCTGACGCGTAAATGACCGAGTATTCCTCCGTGGCAGTGATGTAACAGTCTGGTTTCATTAAAGAGATCCCAATTTCCCTCTGCTTAATTTTTCATCACAGCAATCCACGAGCACTCTCAGCCTTCACACTCAGCAGGAGGATGTCTTTTACTTTGCTGAATACCAGAAATATGTAAATATGCTAAAGTTGCATTGAACTGCCTTTGATTTGCTCTGGTGATTTGTTACATTTAACGTTTGATTATCTATATCTGGAACATTTTTAATTAATTTGCTTTAAAACAAAATCTTG
Source organism: Oreochromis niloticus (assembly GCF_001858045.2). NCBI lineage: Eukaryota > Metazoa > Chordata > Actinopteri > Cichliformes > Cichlidae > Oreochromis > Oreochromis niloticus. Next base: position 1,676,082 of record NC_031965.2, read on the forward strand.
TATCTATATCTTGTATTTTCCTTCCTCAATGTGAAAACACAGATGGCAGCCAGGTGTGCGTCATCCCACATCCGAACCTTTGTTGCTGTGTTTGCATACTAACCAGTGGCCTCTCTGCAGTGCTATTTCATCATCCTGCTCACATGTGTATCTTAGAAACTCATTCAAGGAAAGATCTTTAGATTAAACTGCTGTTTCCAAACATGCTGTGGAAAAGAACAGATTCACAGACGTGCCTTTCACAGCAGAAAAAGCTGGTACATAAATGAAGCGCGCAGGTTCTCTGGGTTGTTATTATTAACATCAAGGGTTTCTGAGAGCATTGCTTCAGGTTGCAAGGGGCTCTGCCACTGTGGGCTGCCCTAGTTTCATCATTAGGTCTGTTTTTATGGAGCAAGCTGGCAAACTAAATATAGCTGCACAGTGGGCTCAGGCTCACAGCGGAAAGAACAAAACATCTCTTGTTGTTGTTGCTGATGATAAATACAGATGACGCTGTGATGTGGATGAGTCAGAATGAGAAACGATTCTTTCCTCGACTTTCCTCCAGTTGCTTCGAAAGAATTGGTCTCAGATGCATTGTTGAGCTCTGCGAGTAGACGATGAAACATCAGGGGGACGAGCAGACACATGAGACACGTTTAGGAGAAGGACAGATTTCTTTTCTCTGGTTGTAATTCTGGACAGATAACCTTTCGATTTGTTTTGGTAAACAGGTTGATGGTGTGGTGGATATTTCCAGAGCTTTGAAATAATAACCGAACCTCTTGGAAATCCACTGCTGCCAACCAAACTATGCTCAGGTTTTCTGCTAGAAAATAAAAGTGAGAGAAATTTAAAGTCTGTCAGATCTCCGGAAAACCACACACGTGCTAAAAGACTTAAATGCTTTAACTGTGCTCTGACTTTTAGCTTAATTTCTGATGTGATAAAATCCCAGAAAAACAAAAAGTGAGGGACAGATTGTCTCTAATAATGTGGCAGAATGAATATTCAGTCACTGTGCAGGTCCCACGTTCCTTTCATGGGACCTGTGTCGTACACTGGGGCATCCAACAGGCAGAGCTATAAAGCCCAGTTAATTACAGATATCCTAATGCTGGTTATCAGTTTTGAAGGATGACCAGGTGGTAAAATTCTGTAAATAATTCATATCTAACATTTGCTGCTGTTGGAAAAATAAACCGTTGAAATAATTATAAATAAAATGATGAAAAAGATTCTGATGCTGCAGAAAACGATTAATCTGGTGAGTTGAAGATTATCACGAGAACATCGAGGCAAAACAGAAGAATCTTCTCTCATGAAGTTGATTTATCTCTTTTACCATGCCACGCGCTCCCTTTGCTGCTGTTCATTTGGATTGGGGGGGCTGTATATTACATTTTCCTTTTTTTGAAGATGGATGTGATTGTAATTGAGTGGGTTAGCTAACTAGCTAACTAATCTCATGAGCTTGTTTACCCGGAGTTACATAGGACACTGATTTTGGCTACAAAAACAGGCTTAAATTAAAATATAGTTTCCAAAAGACGTGAACAGCTGACTCCTCAGAGCAACGTTTAGTGTGAAACACCGAATGACACCCACCTGTAAAACACGCACTGTATAAAAATGAATGTAAACACTAAACACTGACACCCATTAATTTTAGATTTAAAGAAGTGTTTTAAGAGCCAAGAGTGACCATATTTGGATGACAGGAACCTGTGCAGACGCATGTATCTGCTAATTAATGTTCAGCAGAATCACGACCAGAAACACAAACTTCAGATTCAGTCAGGATATTATTCCAAATTGATATTTTTTGACATTAAACACACAATAGGAAGCTGAAGAATAATATAGTACAATAGGAGGCACAACACAGAAAACCCTCACTTACAGATAATTGTTAGGCATGCCTGAGATCGTGTCAGTGGGAGCTACTGAACATCAAACTGACTTTGTTTTAGGGAGCTGGATCAGGTTAAAGCCCATTTAATCTGATCCAGCTGTGCTGGACGTGTGCAGCTCTGTCAGGTTACTTCTAGAAAATGTCAGAGCCTCAGTGCATGTGAGAAATGTCACGGTCCTGGGTCGGTTCGACCCAGCATTTTGAGTTCCTTAGGTTTTGGTTTATCTTTGCATTATGGATTAGTTCTTATTCTCAGGTGATGCTGTTTTGATTGTAATTATATCCTGATTCTTTAGCCGTCCGATGATGATGATTATGATGATGATTATTATTATTTCTGGTTTAGGTTTTGTTATCTTGTCCTCATGTTTAGTCTCCTCTGTCCGTATGTCCCTCTGTCTGTCCTCTGTTCAGCTTTGTGCTCTCCCTGTCTCGTCAGTGTAACCAGCGTCAGCCGTGTCTCCCAGCTGTTTCCTCTTCGTTCTGTTCACCTCTTGTATTTAGTGTCTGTGTCTTCCCCTACTCGGGGTCGCGTCGTTAACGTCTGTTCGCCCTCGCTTCCTCTGTGTGTTCCGTTTGCCAGCCTGCCAACCTGTCTAGTTATTGTGTTCTCCCAGTTTAGTTAGTGTTTTTCTGTTCTGCTTCATCCCAGCAATAAAGCTGTGTATTTTGAGTTTATTCCGCCTCCTTCAGTCCTTCATTTTGGGTCTGCCTTTCTTGCCTGCCTTCACACAGCCCAAACGTGACAAGAAAACCCCTTAGCTACTTGTACTAAGTTTATGGGCGGCTGTGAGCACTTACAGTAGCTAGCTAAGGTGTGAAAGAGTCACAAGTGGCAGTTCCACGGTTGTGTGTTAATCACAGCAGCATAAAAGATGGATGAGCTTCATTTTTGATTCACAATGAACCGAGATGGGCCCATAAAAAAAAAAGTCCTGGCAGCACAGTCGGAAAGCTGTTCTCCAAAAAAGACAGGACCAGAAGTCTTTTTGCAGCAACAGCACCGTCAGAGGTCTGAACTACAAGGGAGGACGTTTTACCCAGGTAACGTCAGGAGTAACCCTGGGCTCTCTGTACCATGAAGGTGGTTCACTTCGTATCAGGCTATATCGCCATAGTAATTTATGATGTGAACTTGTGATCCAGAGCAGGTTAGGTTCCAGAGTAGAAATCAGCATGTGAGAAATCATTGCCTACTGACCAGTTTTCCAAAATAGCATGACAATTCCTCAAAGATCGCGCAGACTTGACAGGTCGAGTAGGAGACTCTAACGTTTTTAGTCTTTAATAGCGTGCAGTGTTTTCTTTCCCTGATGAGCATCAGTCATAAATATAAAATCTTAGCTTTGTTCCTTGTTTGCCAGGTTTGCTGTGTCTGCCAGCACAGAGCATGAAGGAGATTTCAGGACATTTACTCTGGGAGAGCAGGACAGGGCTGCAGACGGTCTATCAGCAGGACCTGTATCTGCTCCTTTGTGCAGTGAGGAACAGGATGAGCACTGCTCGAGTTGTGAAAGTCTGTGATCAAACAATCACAAACAGACTTCATGAGGGTGGCCTGAGGACCCTCTGGCAGGGCTGGCACTGCCTGGCAATTCAATTTAATTAAAATTTTTATCTGTGCATTAAATCACCAGATTAATCGTTTTCTGCAGCATTAATCAGGTGTCATTTTTGCAACAGTTTTTTCATTTTAACTGTCATATTTTTCATGGTCTTTAGAGATTTTTAAATGACTGTTTTATCATCACCTGATCATGTCTCTGATTGGAGAAGTTGGCACTTAGTCATAGGATGCATGAAAGGCCCTTATGGATTGGTCAGATGTTGCTGAAACCACCCAGTTCATGTGAATGCTCAGTGGGAATCCTGGGTTAGCTTAGTGAGTTGAGCTTCATGTGAGTGCTTATCCTGATTGCCAACGTTGGGACGTCTCGATAACAAAGTGTGTGTTGAACTCATTTCGCAGCACAGAGTTTCTGTAGAATACTGGTTTAAGGCACTGGTTTCATTTGTCTGACCTGGAAGCTGTGTTACATGACCTGTGGTGTCATTAACAGGAACACAGTGGAAAGTAAAAATGACACTGGGTAGTCTAAATGATTGGTAGGAACTACTTCCTGTCACTGTGACATGTGAAACACAGCTGTATAAATGCGTCACGGCTCACGTGTGCTCACTCACTCAGTTGACAACAGCGGTTAACTGTAAGTGAAGTCATGTGTGGAGCTATTTCAGCGACTTAGGTCTAGGCTTAGGTTTTTGTTTTGTTTAAACAACAGGAATTCCCCCGCATCCTTTAAACAAATTTGTTCAAATCATTAAATATTGTTATAAAATAATAAATGACATAAATATATGCTACAATAAACCGCTGTATGAGTTAAGCTTGGAGTAATATGTGCATCCCTGCGATCACCTCATAGCAGTTCATTTAGATTTAGTCAGGTCAAGATGTAGAGCATTTAAACTGGATTATATGGGATCATCATTAAAACTTATGGTGTACTTGCAGTAAAGCAGCCACTGTAGTCTTTATAAAAATACGACTCAAAAATATTTCATACATAATAACATGCATTTATTAAATGTTTGAATATTTAAAATGTGTTATTTCTTCTATGATAATTCTGCATAATTTTATACTTTGAAAGCTATAATTTGAAAAACACAATAATTTGAAAAACACTACTTTTGATTTTGATTTTCTTCCCCGGTGTTAGATCAGATGTATCGCACGTCACTAATGCAGTCTGCTGATGACACATCACAGATGCTGCCCCCCCCAATTCTTCTTCAGTTTCATGCTTGCTGGTACATAATTTAAGATTATTGGGTTGATGCTGCTTTTAACATTTCCACTGCACTTAACGAAGGTCATGAAGGTGAGAGAGAGGACGTCCCTGTGAGCCGTGAATGACAGCAGAACACAGTCCAATATGAAAAACGTTCACGTGTAAATTAAAAGCTGATCACGTGTGCTCGCCCGGGTAGACGCATTTTCTCCTTCATGCTGATGACTAATGTGACACATGCTGAGCATGACTTTTCAGATTTCCTCAGTGTGACTGCTTTTTTAAAGTTTCCTCAAACCAGAGCTGAGTTCTCTTGCACCAGCATCCCTGCTGCGTAATCCTGTTAGTGGATGATGATGACTTTTTAGCAGACAATCTCATATACCTGTCCTTGACTCCTTTTTATTCCAGAGTGTCTTCCTGGTCTCCTGTTACTATCATAGGTGTGTGTGTGCATGCTCATTCACCCTGATGATAGGCGGCGTTGCTGTCACAGTGCGTGCACAAACATTCTTGTGCGACATTTTATGATTGTGACGGCAGGCAATCATCTTATCGCGCACACACACAGGTGGCAGTAATCTCTCCGTGCTGACATGACCGTCTCAATCTGTCGCTCTGCCCCGAGGCCTCCACTGCTGACTTGATTCAATTTGCCTCCATCAAAATGCAATTTCTCTGCTTCGCTATCACCGCTCACCTCTTCTCCTCCTCCTCCCTCTCCTACCTTCTGTTTCCTCCTTGAACCTCCCTTTTCTTTCTCTTATCTCACACCTTCAGTCTTTCTCTCTCGATGCTATTTACATTCTGTCACTCGCTTCATCTCACCTTTCTCTGCCTCTCTCCATTTTCATCTTTCAGGTTGTGTCCTGATATTTCCCCGGGGTTTTTCTGCTTGTGGTGTTTCTCTCTGGATGCTCAGGCTTTGACGGGAGAGGCAGGAGGCAATAAAAACTTCTTCCTCCTCCCATGCCAGCAGAGGTTAGGGTTGGTGTGTCAAAGGTATAAAGGTTATATGGTTTGGAGTTTGGAGCTTCTCTTTGAGTTTGCTAGAAGGAAAGTCTTTGCTGGTGTGGGATTAAAGAAATCATTTTACTGCTACAATATAATCTACAGTATTAACATTGCATTAACAATATAATCTACAGCATTGATATTGCATTAAGATGGTTATTAAACATGCTGGATAATCCAGAAACAGGCCTGAGCAAAGGCCTGAATGTATTCAGCAACATGTTGCACTCGAGTTTGCCTAGTAACAGGTGACAGGAGAAGAGGACAAGTCCATGGGGACCTCAAAGGCCTGAGATCATCACCATATTTGGAAGAAGATGCTAGAGAGGGGAACTTCCATGTCTGCACTTATCTCTTAAAATTGCTCATGTCTGTAAAAAATACAAATAATGTTCTTAAGATGCAAATGATATTTTTGTAAACGCATGAGGGGGCGTTAACCCTGATGAATCAAAAGCAATCTGAAGTGTCTTCTTGGGCGGAGATCCATGCTGATTGTGTTCAGTAATTATCTCCCCGCGCGTGTGTTCGAATAAAATCATTGTTTGACCCAACCCTTTTGGACTTGTATTGTTTTGTACTCTTCCTCAATATTTGAACCCGTAACACTGGTCTGCAGGTTTCTAACAAATGATGTACGTATATAAAGAAGCTGAGAATACAACAGGGCTATTGGGTGTTTATTCGGGATGGTGTGGGTGTAGCTTCCTTCAGGCATTTTCCAAAAGCATTAAAATTATATTATAAATAAGAGGTCAAGAGACTGAAGAGTACCCACTCATACTAAGAGCATCTTAAGAAGCTCCAGAATCTGTTGAATTCATTTTTAAGTCTTTTCTTGTGGATTAAGAACACAGATGAGCACTGTTAGGAGCTATGTGGAGAAAATGTGTATGAATTAGGACGGTAAGAAAATAAATACAAATGAATTTGACAATGTATCTTTGTGTTGATCGTCCAACTGTATGAATGACACCACGGTACATTTTTAACTCATCTCAGAAACTGGAACTGAGTCATTATGTTAAATAAACCTTTTGACAGATTTCCATTTCATTGCACTCGTAGCACTTTTTTGATATAGATATAAATGGATAAAAGGCACTACATTTGTCTTTTATTTACTGCCTTTTGAATCCTTGTTGAGCTCGTACCAAGCATGCTTACTAACGCCAACTAGAACTGTTTGACAAAAGTTCACATCTGGATGAATTCCTCCTTAACGAGTAAACAGGCAAGCAGAAAGTTAACAGCTTATAGCTTTCTTACTGTATGACACCCTGAACAACAAGCTTCTCTCAAGAGAGCTAAAAAAGGCAGCGGTATGACAAGACAGAAGGAAATGATGAGCTATTAATACCCGCTGTTAGCAATTAGCCACCTACGTGCTCCACACTGCAGCGTTTTGATAAAACACCTCGACTGCATGGGGGGGGGTTAAGAACTCTAACCTTGAGTGGAAATGCATCACAAGCCACAAGTCACCTGCTTTGACACTAAGTGCAGCATTGTCACGCTGCATTAAACTGTAAGTACTTAATAAATTCATATTAATTAAGGACAGAGTACTGCTGCTTAAATCTGAAGTGACAGAACATCAATTTATCAAATATCAATTAGTAAAAACATTTCAGAGTAGGTTGTGTACACACAAATCAGGGTATGCAGTCACTGCTAATGTATACAGGCATTAACACAATAAGCTGCGTTGCCCCTTGTAACAATCAGACGCCCCCAAATACTGTGTGAATGACAGGCTGAATAATTACCACTAGCTGTGAGTGGTAATGAACATCCACAAATGGGACACACAACTGCCTCTCATATTGTTAAAAGGTACATGCCAAAGAGCACAGATGAATCCACTGATTCGAGCAGAACACACCTCATCATGTCGCTTTAATTTGCTGACAATAAGCCTATTCGTATAATCGTTAAATGTACTATTGAGCTTTCCAGACTAATGAGATTTATTTCCTTAGTATCAGTTGGTCTTTGATTAAGCCCCGCATTAAACTTCCCAGTGTGGCTGCAGGAACAGTGGAGCAAATCTGTCACACTTACTGCTACTTTGAACAGAGTGAAGTCCCCGTCTGATGATCACCAACATGGTACAAGCTGACCTGCTGGTAGGACTACAGGTAAACTTTTGAATTCACAGCTGAAAATATTGTGCCACTCTGATATCTCTGTTGTATTCCTATATCATCGTAATAACACTGATCCTGGATCAACATTGCAATGATTTTGTCTGAGCATTAGCTGAGATATTAGCTAAGGAGTTAGCTAATGCTATCAAACTCATTAGCAAACAACGCGAGTCACCTAAATGTGTCACACAGCAAACCGAACTTGATAATATACGAGGTTATAACTAAAGGAAAAAATAAATCTAGATGTGAAAAAAACATTTAGTTAGTTTTCAGAGATGCTTTGGTTTTCCCAAATCTTACCTCTGACATTGTCACGGTTCTGGGTCATTTTGACCCAGCTTTTTCTGTTTCTTATATTTTGGTGTTTTTCTAGATTATGTTCATTATGTTTATGTTCTGATTCTTGAGTTGTGCTGGTCTGATTTTGTATTACAGGTTATATTTTCTGTCAGTCTGTGTCTCTCTGTCAAAACTCATCTGTTCAAATCTGCATATTCACTGTGAATCCAGTTTGTTAATTTTAGCTTGTGCTTTTGTTTTATTGTTCTTATTCTGCCATTGTTTTACTATGTGTCTTCCTATTGTAAAGTGTCCTTGGGTGACTTGAAAGGTGCTCATAAATAAAATGTATTATTATTATTATTATTATTATTATTATTGTTAAAATAAATTTATTCTCCTCAGATAATTTTTTTCCAAAGATTCTTTCTTGCGTTATCAATAGTTCTCATCATGCTGATTGATGTCCAAGAGGTCTCCGTTCCCATAAGTTTGATTCTAATTCCTACCGCGGTGATGTTAAATTGGGGTGAAACGTCATCATAACAGCTTTGACTGGCAGCTGCAGTCACGGAGAAACTTGCGTATCTCTGTTCGGGAATAGCAGATAGGGCGTAGGCTCTGAGAGGAGGGCCAGCGTTTACGTTACGAAAACACGACCGAGTGTTTTAACCTGACAGTCTGAGGTGTTCTTCAGTAAACTGGACTACCCGACAGAAGGACCCGAGGCCCCGCTGCACTTTTTCGGTAAGTTAAACGTGTTTGTAAGCTAATCCGTAACTACCGTCCTTAGCTAGGTCCTAAAATGAGCACTCGGCTGTCAGGGTTCGTTTAGCTAATCTGTGCAGGTGAATGAATTTACTAAAGAAATCAAGAGAAACGTTCCGGGCTGCTCAGTCACTAATTACCGTTACTGTACTTTTATTACAAGTATTATACTGTAAAAGCAACAGGCTGCGCCCTGCTGCAGCTCCTGTGCAGAGCTGAATATCAAATATATGCAAACAACAGCATGTTTTCAGTCTCTTGCCACATCTGTAAAGACAGTAACATCTTTTTTAAAAGCTTGTACTTCAGTAACTCCTCATTAATCAGGAACTATGGATTAAAGTACTGTAGTGTACTGTAATACTGAAAAAATGTAAGAGAAGAACTTCAGATCCTGAGTGTGTGAGGACAGAAGAATCAGCTTCATTTCAATTTTGAGGGATAAAATTTATATTTGATGGTTCTGTTCTCTTTGTGATTACAGGGGCTGCCCTCAGATTCAGACCTCAGCACCACCCAGTGACAGCAGACAGATCATCCAACATGTTCAAATGTTAACTGCAAAATGAACTGATGAAAACAGTGTGAAGGTTAAAGTACCACATGTGCTGTCAGTGGAAGCTGCAGCTTTATTGATAAAGTTAAAGACAAAAAAACAAAAGGATTAATCACTCATGTAACTGTGTCACTATATATCAGCATTAACAGGACCTCAGTTTGGTGTTTCACAAAGCTGCTGATCTCAGACCTGCACAGCTTCCGTTTTAAACACTTGATGTACTCAGCTGCATGAAGAGCATATGAGATTTTCTCAAAATTAAATAAAACCTGATGAAGGTCAAAGGTTGTCACTTGTATGTTGAACTACAAACTTGTGATCTGGAATTCTTTCACAGTTTTTTGCAGATAGTGTGTTATTTACCATAAAGTGATGCAGAGTTGTTCATACCAGAGTAACCAGAGAGGATCATATATTTTTAAATATATAACTTTCCACAGGACTGAATATAATATCTTTATGTAAAAGTCTGGAGCCTCTGGAGAGTATCCGAGTATTTATAACATTAGACAAACCAAAGGTCTCCATCACAGTGTTCATGAAATGCTGGGTATATCCATCTCCTGGATCGGGCCTACGGAGGAGTGCTGAAGATTTCCCTGTGAGGGAGCTGCTGGTGAAGATCAAGAGTCCTGCTTGATCAATGCGATGAGCTTCAGTCTTCCTGTTGTTTCTTAAATGATGCCTCTCTCAGTGGGTCAACAGAACTTCTGGCACAGGACAGCTGTGATGAAGAAAGGGAAGAAGTTTCTCCAAACCTCTGGACCCAGGAAACCCAGCTTGGTCCTGATGGTCTCCCTCACTAGTTTCTCTCCAGGGTGAATGTAGCTGTTGATATAATATGGACTCTATTATTAAATGAAAAGAACAAATTAGACTGCACTACTGAAACGTTCTGCTGATGTTTTTAAAGTCTCCATGTTACCAGGCTGTAGAGGGCTCTGAAGATTTAAACAGTTTTAGATCCATTACACTCACAGTCTTATGTTAAAATCTCAAAGGACAGCATTATATGTTTGATATTAACAGTAACTCTGGGCCTCTGTAGAGTGTGCAGATGATCTCATCGCTGTCTAAAAATGGATAAAAACAAACATAAGAAGTGCTGAATCCTTCAATAACACAGACTATTAGAGTAGCAGGTGTGTAGCTTCACTAACTAGCTAGCAACAAGCCTCCAACACAGCGCGTATGCTAGCGGCTAATCTAGCTAACGAATTAACAACAGAGTGATTTTAGAACTATAAGATGATAAGCTGTGCGTCTTTTTTTTATAACAGTGACATGGTTGTATTTACCTTAATTAAAGGAGTCGTCAGTCGCGGTAAACCAGCAAAAAACTTGAGCCGCCGGGCTACGTAAAAAGTGTAGGGGGCGTGTTTGCGGTCATGTCCAGTGGGTGTGTGGGCGGGAGCGTTACACAGTCGCTCCACCTCAAGTCACTACTGCGCAGACTCTGGCTCCAAATTTGCAAGATGGTAACCTCCACAAGCGGGGTATTTTGGCTTCATTTTTGCACAATGGGAGGAGGCGGAGTCGCGTTGTCCATGTTTTCTACAGTCATTGGTTCAGTCTCCTGCTGCTCAGCCGACCTCAGCCATTTCTTTTGTTAAGTTCAGTCCATCGCTCAGCAGCCACTAGCTCAGTCTCCAGTGTCCCCGCTACCTGTAGCTCAGTCTTCAATTTTGTCAGCCACTCAGCCATCCATCATCTCTATGCAGGGAGAAAATCTCATTCCCACCCTGGGTGTTTCTCATAACTTAGCTGCTTTAGGTACAGTTATTTACTCCAGGGCCTCCCCAGAGGCTAGGTCTCAGTCCCCTGCTGATTCTGGACCCCTGAAGATTAAGCAACCCCTGAGAACTGCACCGTGTCAGCGCTGCCGGAACAAAGCTACTGTCCTGCGCTGCTCCAACCAGCTTCGTTCCTGCCAGAGGTCTCTGTGCCTGCTGGTTCTGTCTCATCTCCGCCAGCGGTCCCTGTACCTGCTGGTTCTGTTCTATTTCCACCAGCGGTCTCTGTGCCTGCTGGTCCTGTCTCATCTCTGCCGGAGGTCTCCATGCCTGCTGGTTCTGTCTCATCTCCACCAGCGGTCCCTGTACCTGCTGGTTCTGTTCTGTACCCGCCAGAGGTCTCTGTGCCTGCTGGCCCTGAGCCTGTCCCCGTTGCAGGGTCCGAGGGGCCGCTTCAGCCGTCTCCTGTCCCCGCTGGAGGGTGCGAGGGGCTGCTTCAGCCGTCTCCTGTCTCCGCTGGAGGGCCCGAGGAGCCGCTTCAACCATCTGTCACCGCTGAGGGGCCAGAGGAGCCGCTTCAGCCATCCGTCATTGATGAAGGGTCGTAGGAATCGCTTCAGCACCTCCTGCGTCGCCTGCAGTGCCTTTATTAGTCCCACGTGTGGGACTAATAAAGGTTATCTTATCAGGGGCTTCAACGCCATCGCCTGCAGCGCCACCACCCGCGGCTACCACGCCGCCGTCTGGTCCAGCTCGACCTGAACCACCTCACCTCTGCCAGCCACTTTCCAGGCCTCTAGCTGGATGTCATCGCCGTCGAGGGCGGCCCCCTGAACGAGGTCGCCGCCGCTGCCTTCCGCGCGGTCGGCCTCCAGACCCGTTTTCTCTCACTGGCCTCCGGGTTGGCCACCTGAACTGCTCGGACTCCTGTGCTGTCAGCCCCCGGGTAAGCCTCCTGAACAGTCTCAGTGGACTTTGTTTTGGTGTTTTTCATGTTCATTATATTTATGTTCTGATTCTTGAGTTGTGCTGGTCTGATTTTGTATTACAGGTTATATTTTCTGTCAAGTCCGTGTCTTAGTAAATTGTTTCTTGTTTCCTGTTTTACTTTGAAGGATCATGTTCATTTCTGATGTCAGTGTGTTCAGTTTTACTTCTCCCCTGTCTTGTTAGCTTAATTTCTCCCAGCTGTGTCTCCCTCCTGTTTCCCATTCCCTGATTACTCCCCTGTGTATATAAGCCCTGTGTTTGCCTTTGCTCTCTGTTGCGTCGTGCCCTCAACATGCTGTGTGTTTTGTGTCATGCTCCTGTTTAGTTTTTCTCTTCCAGTGTTTCAGTCCTTAGTTCCTCTGTCCAGAGTTTTGTTTTGTTTTGTGGTCAGTTTAATTTATTAAGAGGTTTTTCCCAGCAATAAAGCTGCGCTTTGAGTTTTACCTCCGTGTTTGAGAGTCCTGCATTTTGGGTCCTTTTTCCTGCCTGCCTGCCACACAGCCCACCATGACAGACATACAATAATGTTTGAAGGCCAACTCCCAAACCTGCTCTGGAAACTAAACCAAATCAGAACAAAAAGTGAGAATATCATAAAAACGAATTGTAAAACTAAATCAGTTTTAAAAACTGATTGTTTGTTTTGTTTTTCCCACACCAACAACACGACTGGTCATTTTTAATGCTGATCCCAGACCAGCGTTATTGTGATGATGCAGAAAAACACCAATATGGGGACATCAGATACCCCACTTCTTCTGCCGGTGAGTGTGTGTTCAGTACTGCTTTACCTTGACCTGCGAGACATCTACACATTAGAGCTGTCACTTTAAATGTGACACAGCTACACAGTGCATTCAGGTTTGACATGGTCGTAAACACTAATGAAGGAGATGTGGAAATCGCTACTTGTGTAACATCGTCTGCAACACATTTTCTAATTGCTATTTCATTCAGTGCAGTTTCAACTGTATAAATCGGATTTTCCAGCTAATAAAGACCAAGCATAAAAACACATTTCCACATTTTCTGCAACTGAACACGTGGAAACTCCCATGATAACAATACATACAGACTGAGCTGCGGTGACTTTAATGCACTGCCTCTTCCAGTGGAATAAAGCAATGACATGGGCCTTCATTTAAAGTTCAGACAATTTTAAAGTGAAACGCAGGACCAGGCTGTGTTGGTATAGGTTTTCAGAGTAATTTAGACGGTAAAAGGAGTCACCTTTGTGACATTGAAAACCTTGTTTTGCCTGAAATCTTGCAAATCCATTAATCCCACTTTGTAGTAATTGGTTCCTGTGCAGTGTGCAAACACCACCCTAAGCTAAGGTACATTCTCATTTTACTATGTGCCAAGCTGCCTCGGTCTTTGTTCGGGATTTATAAATGTTATTACCAGTGTGACAAATGTATCACATGCCTAATTTCACTTTCTCTGTAATTTTTACCCACATCCAAAATAGACTTGCATGGAGTTATGTCAGGGCCCTCCAGCTATTTCAAAAGAAAGCAAATCAAGCTTTTACTCTGCAGAGAATCTGATAGATGCAGGCAGATGAGGGTGAAGAGGAAAGATATTCTCAAGGTCAGAGTGTGCACATCTCTGCTGTTACCGAGCAAAGGCAGAGCTCCCACACTGCTCTGCAGGGGTTCTCTGATAGGCTCCCTCAATGTCAGTACGTTACCATGTAAATTACAAGCAACAAAGACAGATTGCCTCAATATGGACCAGCACAGTACGGAGCTACTCAGGGCTGCTTTACCTTTGCAGAATGTGGATTAGACACACACGGCTGTTGATGTAGAATAATCAGGTACACAGCAGCTAACAGACACCAAAAGAAAGGCACAGTAGTAGCACACCATTTACTCGCTTACATACTTTGTATTGCAATAAATAAAAAACTTATTATTTATTATATTTTATTATCAGGTAATAATAAAAGAAAACCAATAAATTCTATCATTTCATATATGGTGCAACAGGCTCAAGGGGCAGTGCCACTGAGGCTGGCAGGGAAGCTGAAACCCATTTTGTAATCATGCTCTCACTTCTTCAGTGACGTTGGTACTGCAGAGAGGAAGGTGGAGACACCTGGAAAGCTGGCAGGTCGTAGACTGAAAATGTCAGATCTGAAACCAAATAAAAGGGAATCACAAGCAGTGTTTTGGAGGAAGGTTCAGAGGAGGTTGGAGATTGTTATCATCATGGCTCATCCGGTCAGGATGAGAATGAACAGTCAGCAATCACTTGTAATAGTGATCTAATGCGTATAAAGGAAAGACACATGGACTGCTAACTCTCAGCTGCCACCCCATGTGGGAGTGAAGAAAGCGTGAGCTGTAGGTGAGTGCAGTACTTATATAACAGGTGACAGGTGAGTGCAATTAAGGGCAAGCATCACACCCAATCAAAGGTGAAGAAAAGAAACAAGGTGTATCTGGTGAAGTGAGTGTGCTGAAAGGTGAGCCTTTACAACAGCCGCCCCCATATTTCTAGTGAGAAATATGTTGAAAGGATTAGAGCCGTTCTTTTTCAGGAAGTGGGGGCAGAGGAATCAGACATGCTACAGGTCTGATAGAGGTTCTATTCTGCAATAGGATTTCTACAGTTCTGATGTGGTCATTTGGGCTCTTTAGTAGGCGTGTCACTTTCCCTACAGGCAAAACAGTTCAGGGAGTTGACCATGGAGCCAGCAATGTCGGCGAAGCAGGTCCGGAGGCCGACTGCATGGGATGCGGCCGCAGGCACATGACTGCAGACTGTTGGGCAGTTTTGCAGGCAGTTGGCACAATGTACGGGGCTTGGCAGAGACAGGACCAGGTGAGGCAGGACCAGGCGGTGCACTGACCTCTGGCGGAATGGCAGCCACAGGCGGGGAAACTGGTGATGGCGGCACTGCAGGTGATGACGTAGAAACTGCTGATGGTAGAGTAGGAGGTAGCTGAACGGATTTAGAGCCATCAGTGGACACAAGGATGTGCTGGAGTAGTTCTCCTGAACCTGAACTGGAAACAAACACTGGGCATGCGCGGAACTGCTCTGGGGTTGGAAGTCTGTGATTGGACCTTGGAGTGTCCATCCTAAGTGGGTTTTGACTGCTGCAGGAGATCCAAATGGTCCATGTCTAACTGGTGCAATAGGCTTAATAAGGTGGGTATGATCAGAGCCTATGAGCAGTAGTGGAGCATCTTTGTTAACAGCTGGTAATGAGATACCTTGAAGATGTTTGTATTTCCTTTGGAGAGAGAATATGGGGTAGGTGTGGGCTGAAAGTGCTAAGTGACTTGTAGCAAAGGCATTATTGATGGTGAAAGTTTTCTCTGGATGTGCAATGGGAGAGATCTTAAAACTTACAGAAGAACCTTGAATGGTTTCAACTTCTTGGCGGACAGTTCTGAGTGATAAATTTTCAGTTTTCCCAGTTAGGTGGAGATGCTGAGCTGCAGATGTCAGAAGCATGGTACGTAGGGAGCCGTCATCAAGTACTGCATATGTTTCCAGGGTTCTTTTGCCATTACACAGGAGCACTTTCACAACTTTTAACAGTACAGTAGGACAATCACTCGCTCTATCAAAGTACAATGTCCTCACTACAGGACTAACTTCAGTTCTAGGTCTCTGATTTACCTCACACAGGATCTGTAGATGTCGTCCCATGCGGGTGGCACATGCTTTCCTCAGATCACACTTTGCAGCCTGATGAGTCCTAGCACAACGCCAACATTGTTTGTTTCTCTTTATCCAGTTTATTCTCTCATCCTTTGTCTTGCGAATAAACTCAGGACACTTACTAATGTGGTGTTCAGGTGAGCAGCAATATGCACATCTGGCCTTAGTCATTAGGATGGGTTGTGCTGGCTGTACAGGATCATCAGATGCATTTGCCCCATGTAATATTGTTGTGAGTGGAAAGGTGTACTTACAGGCAGGTCGTGGCTGGTTGAAGGATGAGACAGGACTGTCCTTTCTTGGTTGACACTTGCAGTCCATTTGTAACCAGGATGAGAACAAAGGTAAGTTATAGGTCATTTCTCCTTGTTCCCTATAAACATGCCGTTTAAAGTGACTAGAATGCTCTGCAGGCAACTTATCAAGCGGGCGATCAACATGGGAGCCACAATGTCCTTGATCACCCATGGTGCTAAGCAAACCAACTAGAGCTTGTACACGAAGAGTGAAGTTATCCAGAGTCCGACCATCACCTGCTCTGATATGAGGAAGCTCCAGTATATTCCGTAGCTCTTTTAAGGCTAATTGTCTGGGTTGCCCAAAACGCTCATCAAGGGCTTTGATGGCTTGAGTGTATGGGTCAGGAGCATAGGAAAAGGCAAGAGCTAATGGTTTGGCTTGGTCTACTTTCAGGTGATCAAGAAGGACATGATATTTGAAGTGCCTGTCTCATGAGGGTCAAGAAGGTTGGTAAAAGCCATTCGTAACATCCTTTACTGGATTTCATGTTCTCTTGTAAGGTCTGGGAAAGAAGGACCTTCTAGTGGTAACAGGGTGACTAGAAGTAGCAGTAATAGGTACCAAAGGTTTCTGTTCATGCAAACCATCAGATGTAGCTGGTTGCTGCTTTAAAGTAGGGTGCTGCTTGTGGTCAGATATGCAAATGAGAGGTTGAACGGGGTCTTCAGCTAAAGGAACAGCAGGTTGAACACATGAGATCTGGTGGGGATCCTGCAGTGATAAGGCCAGGAAATCAAAAGGAGTCTCATCTTGTGTAGCAAGGACTGGTCTAGGCAAACCACTTGAAGGGACTGCAGCATCTAATATTGATAAATTTGGTGAAGAAGGGCTGGCAGCAGGAACTGTACCAGAATGATGGCTAACCTGTGGGGGCTGAGAGGGTGATTGACAGTTTGCTGGATCAATCAATGTTTGAGGACTGGCTCGTAAACTGCATACAGAGGATTTGATTCCATTAGATGAGACAGTGCGAATTGAAGATCTGGAGGAGCTGCGAGAATGGGAAGGAGATGACTCAATCATAAATTGCCTAATCTCCCTCATCATCGTCAGGAGTTCCCTCATAACCTCATCTTGGTTGGTGGGTAAAGAAGCAGGGCGTGTCTCTGGTCTGCTTTCTCCTCCTTGGTCAGGATCCTGCAGCCAATGTGTGTCTGTGTCAATATGTTGCCATTCTGTTTGACGCTGTCTCACACCTAGCATTTCTAGCTCCAGGATACTGAACCTCATACTGTTGTAGGTAGGCAGGAGGTCAACTGTCATGACCGAAATGTCTCAAATCTTCTGTTGATGGCTGTGAAACCATGACAACAACACTTATCCTTCTCGAAGGACCATGTTTTGGAGGAAGGTTCAGAGGAGGTGTATAAAGGAAAGACACATGGACTGCTAACTCTCAGCTGCTGCCCCATGTGGGAGTGAAGAAAGCGTGAGCTGTAGGTGAGTGCAGTCCTTATATAACAGGTGACAGGTGAGTGCAATTAAGGGCAAGCACAACACCCAATCACAGGTGAAGAAAAGAAACAAGGTGTATCTGAAAGGTGAGCCTTTACTACAGGCAGAGTGTTGTGATTTGTGACCGTGGTTCACAGTGGTGATGAAACCCAGCTAATCATGCTGAACTGGTTGCCCGTGCAGCCGGTCCAGTTGCTCGCTCAGATGCTTGCAGAGATGGTAGTGATGCATCAGCAGAAGGCAGCATGTGGACAGACTCTGGAACCAGACCAGACTGAAGTACTGGACAGACTGGGGCGACTGCGCTGCTGCCCCTCCTAGCATTGTCAGTGATGATGCTTTGGATGGGAGCAGATGGCAACCCCGAGGTGTTCCTGGAATGATTCCAGGCCACAGCGGAGGTGTGTTAGTGGCCTGTGGTGGAGTGGGCACTGTGGCGGCCTTTCCCCTGTCTGCAGAGTCCAAGGAAAACATCTTCCTCCACTCTGTACAGTTTGTTTGTTCCTCACACTTCTGTTCAGCTTGTTCGGAGCCCCTGCCACTTTGCAGCACGTCATGGTCTGAGTGCTCCGTCCGGATGGTGCATATGCTGCCACCCACCTGGATGACGTCATCATCCACAGTGATACCTGGGTGGAGCATGTGGCCGTGGTCCTGGAGTCCCTGAGGCAACCGGGGCACACGGCCAACGCGAAGAAGTGTGCAAGGAGGTAGAGTACCTGGGGTACCACATGGGAGGCGGGCAGCTGCACCCGCAGGTGGAAAAAACGTCCCAAGACCAGGCTGGTTACTACCGCCTCTTTTTGTTTGGAGATTATGTATCGGAATTTCAGGAGCGGGACCACGCCTCCAAACACGCTCCTTCCAGTTGTCATCCATATAGATTCCCCCAGTTCTGCAAACTGTTCATTTACTGTTTACATGCCCCACCCTCCCTCCCTCCTTGTTCTCAGTTCTTTAACTTCTTCACTCCTATTTAGTACATGGGGATCTGCCAGGCCTGGGAGCCGTCGCCAGTCCCCTTCAAGGTCTTCCCCAAACTGCAGCTCAATTCATGTCCAAGCATTCACCTTTACCTACTAAAATGCTGTCAAACCTAAAATGAGGACGTGGGCCCAGCTAGTGATTTGATAAAATAATAAGTTGTACAAATTTTATTAATATCATTATTTCGTAATGATGGGAAACATGCACAGGTTGGAGAACTTGTCACCTGGCTGTCAGCAGTGAAGGAATTTTGAGATATACTGCGGCTCCAAACAAAGATCAAACCTGTGGTCTAGCAGAACTGGAAAAATACAATTGGGAATTGATACCATGTGCAAAATTTAAAACTAAATATAAAATTATAAAGTAGAAATCAGCAAAGAGCTGTCCTGCATACAGGCACTCTACGGGGTATAAAGGGCAGCTGGTTGGACGAACCTGGGGTCTGTCTGTGCACGTGCCTGATCAGGTAGGATCATTAGGTGTGTTCTGTTTATTCAGTTTTATTTATATAGCAGCTGTTTACAATATATCACCTCAAAGCATAATATTGTAAACAAACAAACAAACAAACAGATCCGATGAGAGAAACCAAGGATCAGAGAGCTGAGGACAAACACGTAGTGCATTACATTCTCGGTTTATGGTTAAGTGTAATCACATCGAACCAAACTTATTGACATCAGTTGTGGACATTTATAAAGACTCTCTTATGTTCCTGACCTGTGTCATGTCATGGTATGATGGTGTTATGCACCATTCAGTTAAAGTATGTTTTTAACTACTATGGTAAAACACTATCTGAGCACAGTATTGCAATAATGTTGTCAGAAAATCACCCAAACTTCAGATGCAATGGTTTCTAAGCAGATGTAGACGACAGACTTGCCAAAAGAGACGTTTTCCTTGTGCTGCAGCAACCTTTGTGGTGTAATACTGTGCTGTTTGCCTGTGTTCTGCTCCATCACACTGATTAGACCTGACAGAAACATCTAAGGCTGCTGAGCCCTGGCTCCTGGACTAGCAGCTATCGACTGGCTGGTCATCAGGACACTCAGAAATGAATCTTCAGGCACAAATGCGCAAACGCAGAACCCACAATAAACAGTAAATCAGCTCTAAATTGGGCATAAGAAAAGAAACGTTGTTGGCCTACTTGTCTAGCCATGCCGCAATGCGGAATGTGAGAAGTGCCTTTCAGCTAGCTTTAATGAAAGATATATTGTTTCTAGGAAACTTGATGACGGTCATGATCAGTCTATGATGAGTTAACACCAGTCTAAATAACTGGAATTCAAAGGACCTTAGTTAAACCTGTTGTTCTCAACCAACCAACTTTGGTGGTGTCTTCTTTCAGGACTTCAAGACTTCTAACGTCACAGTGTGGTTGAAGCAGACTGTGTGGACCCAAATGCAGATGAAACACAGCGTGGAAACAGACTTAATACTAACTGAAAGCGAGCCGTTTATTGTAGGCTGGTAAACAATACAAAAGCAAAGGCGAAACTAACAATAACCTAAAGCAGACAAAGCAGACGATCGGACGAGGGATGAGTGGAAACACACAGACTAAACACCGGAAGGGAAACTAAACAAAATGGGACACCAGACCTCCATAAAGGCCAACTTTGTGCAGTGCACGACTAATAGTTGTCCTATGGACAGATTCCCCCACCTGAGCTGTAGATCTCTGCAGCTCGTCCAGAGTCACCATGGGCCTCTTGGCTGCATTTCTGATCGGCGCTCTCCTTGTTCGACCTGTGAGTTTAGGTGGACGGCCTTGTCTTGGTAGGTTTACAGTTGTGCCATACTCCTTCCATTTCTGAATGATGGCTTGAACAGTGCTCCGTGGGATGTTCAAGGCTTGGGAAATCTTTTTGTAGCCTAAGCCTGCTTTAAATTTCTCAATAACTTTATCCCTGACCTGTCTGGTGTGTTCGTTGGACTTCATGGTGTTGTTGCTCCCAATATTCTCTTAGACAACCTCTGAGGCCATCACAGAGCAGCTGTATTTGTACTGACATTAGATTACACACAGGTGCACTCTATTTAGTCATTAGCACTCATCAGGTAATGTCTATGGGCAACTGACTGCACTAATTACACACACCCCACTTTGCAGTTATTTATTGGTAAAAAATGTTTGGAATCATGTATGATTTTCGTTCCACTTCTCATGTGTACACCACTTTGTATTGGTCTTTCACCTGGAATTCCAATAACATTGATTCATGTTTGTGGCTGTAATGTGACAAAATGTGGGAAAGTTCAAGGGGGCCAAATACTTTTGCAAGCCACTGTACCTCATCAGGTAAGACGCCAGGAGCAGGCTGTGCAGAGATACCCTGAGACAATCCAGCACATAACAGCAGGGTGCAACGTGCATGGCATACGTGGAAGAAAGGGAAATTAGCTTCATCTCTCTCTGAGATCTCCTGTTTACAGTGAAGACCATGTGAAGCTGTCAACACCTAATAAGAATAAGGTCCTTTATGAAAAGATTCAGTATGTTTTAGATCACACATTTTTCACTGCAATTTTATTTAGATTACAGGGTAGGCAGTATTTGTCTCATAATAATTACATATGAACCTTTTAAGTTTATCTTAATTTATGTGATGTGGGAGAAGCATACTCCTGCCCCTGGTCTGGACTCTGTTACACTATGTTTGAAGCTTTGGCCAATCACGTGCAAGAATAATGGTAAGGTAAGCCTTCAGCCCCCAACAGCTCAAGTTTGTAAAGAGCTTTGTAGAAGGAGAAGCACTTCTCTCATTAGCTCCTCTGAGACGCTGCTAATGACAGCTCCACAACCAGCACAGCTCAGCCACATAATGAGCTCCAATGATTTTCTGCTCTCTTCTGTGGGAACACTTTTCATCCCATAACAAAGTGTGAATACTGAGCACAGCCATTCAACCACACACACACACACACACACACACACACAAACCTTTGCCATTAATATGCCAACAAATTAATGGGCAAAACAATCATGACTTGAATTTCAAGTGAAACGTGTTGGAGAGTAAGCTGCTCAGCCATTAAACACCTGGTGTGTTTGTTGTGCACTCTGAGCTGCAACATATGAATCCACTCAAATGTGGGCATCACATCAAATGAAGTAAGCAAGCATAATATATCAGGTGCGTCCAACAGGGCAGAAAATTAAAGCTTTATGTATTTATTTGGTTATCAGAATTAAACACCGAGTGTGTAATTCACTGTGAGAATGAGTGCTCTTCACTTTTTAGAATAATGTTTTTGTTAACGTGAGTTGGTGAAAATGTTTTCGCACTCGTACATCTCATCTTCATTTGTGACTATGAATGTGCTGATAAAGGATGTGGGTGGATTCGTATGCAGTGAGGCAGGAAACTGACCCCCAACTGTTTCATAAAGGAAATTTAACAGATATTTTTATTTGGACTTAAACATTTTTTAAAAAGGGAATGTCAGAATGCCAATACCAAGCTGAACTCAGCATTCATTGCGCTATTGCTGACAGTTTTTACTTAAGAAACCACTTTGTTGTGATTTAGCAATAGATTAATAAAATAAAACTGAATCAAATTAAACTATTGCTGAATAACTGTTACATATGTTCAGTGATGGGAATAACGGCATTACAAGTAGCGGTGTTACTAACGGCGTTACTTTTTTCAGTAACAAGTAATCTAACTAATTACTATTTCTATCGTTACAACGTCGTTACCATTACTAACAAGAAAATACGGTGCGGTCACGTTACTATTTTTCAACAAACTAACGGTTGAAGCTTACCGCATCTTATATCAGTTGCATGGAAGTAGCAGTAAGTAATCTGGGTGCTACAGCTTTAAGCAGCTGCGCGCGCTCCCGCGGGCGGCAATCACTTTCTAGCACACGATCACTTTTTGGCACAACACATCGCATGAGTGATGAATTATGGTGTTCCACAGGGTTCAGTGCTAGGACCAATTCTATTTACATTATACATGCTTCCCTTAGGCAGCATCATTAGAAGACATAGCATAAATTTTCACTGCTATGCAGATGACACGCAGCTCTATCTATCCATGAAGCCAGGTATCACAGACCAATTAGTTAAACTGCAGGAATGTCTTAAAGACATAAAGACCTGGATGGCCGCTAACTTTCTGCTTCTTAATTCAGATAAAACTGAGGTTATTGTACTCGGCCCTGAAAATCTTAGAAATATGGTATCTAAGCAGATTCTTACTCTGGATGGCATTACCTTGGCCTCCAGTAACACTGTGAGAAACCTTGGAGTCATTTTTGACCAGGACATGTCCTTCAACGCACATATTAAACAAATATGTAAGACTGCTTTCTTCCATTTGCGCAACATCTCTAAAATTAGAAATATCCTGTCTCAGAGTGATGCTGAAAAACTAGTTCATGCATTTATTACTTCCAGGCTGGACTACTGTAATTCTTTATTATCAGGATGTCCTAAAAACTCGCTGAAAAGCCTTCAGCTAATCCAAAATGCTGCAGCAAGAGTACTGACAGGGACTAGAAAGAGAGAGCATATTTCTCCTGTTTTGGCTTCCCTTCATTGGCTTCCTGTTAAATCCAGAATTGAATTCAAAATCCTGCTCCTCACATACAAGGTCTTAAATAATCAGGCCCCATCTTATCTTAATGACCTTGTAGTACCATATCACCCTATTAGAGCACTTCGCTCTTGCACTGCAGGCCTACTTGTTGTTCCTAGAGTATTTAAAAGTAGAATGGGAGGCAGAGCCTTCAGTTTTCAGGCCCCTCTTCTGTGGAACCAACTTCCAGTTTGGATTCGGGAGACAGACACTATCTCTACTTTCAAGATTAGGCTTCAAACTTTCCTTTTTGCTAAAGCATATAGTTAGGGCTGGACCAGGTGACCCTGAATCCTCCCTTAGTTATGCTGCAATAGACGTAGGCTGCCGGGGATTCCCATGATGCATTGAGTTTTTCCCTTCCAGTCACCTTTCTCACTCA
This sequence comes from Oreochromis niloticus, assembly GCF_001858045.2. Classification (NCBI taxonomy): domain Eukaryota; kingdom Metazoa; phylum Chordata; class Actinopteri; order Cichliformes; family Cichlidae; genus Oreochromis; species Oreochromis niloticus. The sequence goes on from NC_031965.2 coordinate 1,699,676, forward strand.
CTATGTGTTAATAGACCTCTCTGCATCGAATCATATCTGTTATTAATCTCTGTCTCTCTTCCACAGCATGTCTTTCATCCTGTTTTCCTTCTTTCACCCCAACCGGTCGCAGCAGATGGCCCCGCCCCTCCCTGAGCCTGGTTCTGCCGGAGGTTTCTTCCTGTTAAAAGGGAGTTTTTCCTTCCCACTGTCGCCAAAGTGCTTGCTCATAGGGGGTCATATGATTGTTGGGTTTTTCTCTGTATTTATTATTGTGCGATCTACTGTACAATATAAAGCGCCTTGAGGCGACTTTTGTTGTGATTTGGCGCTATATAAATAAAATTGAATTGAATTGAATTGAATTGAGTGCTGCTGCTTGACTGAGGAAGAATAAAGTAGTCGTGGTAAGCCAATCACATGACCATTTTAAGATGGCAAAGCAACAAGGTGATATATACCAGTTTTTCAATTGTGTTGATAGGACACGTAAAACCAGAGTCATGATAAACAATATATACGCGTGTTTTTCCTCAGTAGTTTTGTCACGTTTACTGTCTAAGGACAGCGCTAGCAAGCACTCTCTGCTTATGAGCAAAAAATAAAAAAACTACACAAAAAACAGCCCGTTAGTGTTGGTGGAAAAATGCACCATGTCGACCAATCAAAAAATTATATGGCAACATGACATTTGGTTGTTTACGAAGAGGGGTAAGTTTTAGGAGTGACGGCGAGAGAGAGAGAGAGTTTTGAGATGTGAGAGATTTGTGACGTTTAACGTGTTTGGAGTGTGTAGTTAATGTGTTGTCTTGTGTAGTTAGTGTGTAGTGTTGTGGATAGTTTTGTGTTGTGTGTCAGAAACAATGAGGCAACTGCTGAATGAAAACAGGAGCAGTGATACACCTGCTGCTGTCAGACCTGCAGGTATCAGGCTGTGATGTTCTCCTTTATAGTGGACAGAAATATTTGGAGTGGCACAAATAATTTGTGTGGCATCTTATTGAATGCAGAACAGCTGATTATTATGTAAATAGTTTGAAATGGTTATAAATAAAAGGGGTAAAAGGTAAATGGCTGCAAATAACTTTGTTTGCAAAACTTGTGCATATGATTTTAAAATTGACAGTTTATATTTGCATTTAAAGTTATGAAATATGATTCAATAAACATGTTTGTGGTTATTACAGTAAAAAATGTAACTTTTTCTACTCGGATTTTATGTTGTTTTCTCTGATTTTTGATCAATTGTGCTAATACAGTATGTCAAAATGAAAACATAACTGTAAATTCAGACACGTGAGGTTGTGCTGAAAAGAATGATACCAAACAAGGCAAAGTAAATAGTTTTTAAAGGTGAAATGTAGCGGGAAAATCAAAAGTAGTTAAAAATGGCCAATTATACCCTGGACCCCAGAGGGTTAGACTTCTTTTTTTTAAGTAACGCAATAGTTACTTTTCAAGTAATTAATTACTTTTAGAATCTTGTAACTCAGTTACTAACTCCGTTGCTTTTTTGAAGAAGTAACTAGTAACTATAATTAATTACTCTTTCAAAGTAACTTGCCCAACACTGGTTGTTCTACACAGCACTCGCTCCAGTGTGGAGCTTGCTCATAAACAATTTCCCTCACAAAGGCAAAGTGCTTTCTGACTGAACCTGAACCTGCTCTCCTACAGATGACTTTCTGCAGACCGCAAAGGCTGCCATTAATCTTGCTGTAAAAATCTGTTTTCTTCCACTCAGCCAGTGCAGAGAGCAAAACATATAAATCAGGTTCCAGATTCAGGGACAGCGGGAAGCGGTAAACAGAAGCGTGCAAACACCATCGCTGACAATTAGGCTACGTCCACATGTACCCGGGTATTTTTGAAAACGCAGATTTTTCTATGCGTTTGCACCTTTCGTCCACACGTAAACGGCGTTTTTTGTCACTGAAAACGGAGATTTCTAAAAACGCCTGCCAGGGTGGAGATTTTCGAAAACTCCATTTTTGCATTTACATGTGGACGAGGAAAACGGAGAAAATGCAGCGTCAAAGGTGTGCGCCTTTTTTGACGTCACACTGTGCGCCACGTTATTGTTTCGGTGAAATGAATTTCTACAATACTGTTACTGTTAATTGTACTCTCTGCAGTGTTTAAATGCTTACATATACACACATAGTTACTGTCCCTCCACACATACGACTCGGTTCTGCTTCTATGCCCCATCTTTGTTTACTATTTCCTACCGAGGCTTCTAGACTTCTGATTGGCCAACATTTCTACACTGTTAGGAATATATTGCCACCTGTTGCTTTGGCATGTTCCTAGCAGCGTTTTCCTTCATGTCTGCGTTTACGTGTGGACGGGATTATTTTTTAAAACGAAAACGGAAAATCTCCGTTTTCAAAAATACCCATGTACGTGTGGACGTAGCCTTGGTCTCATTTTTGTGTCTGTAAAATGCTGCACTGCACTTTGGGCTTGTTAGCAGAGTTTTTATATAATGACCAGAGATTCTTTTAATCAAAACTTAGCATAAATCACCCTAAACGATGTCATCTCATCATAAAGTTCAGACCAAAAAAACATTTAAATGCGAGTCATTAAGCGCGCTTTGTTACATAAGTTGGAGCATTTTTGCATGGAGTTTGGTAGAGTTGTGTAAGTGGAAGAGAATCAAACTGCCGCAGCGAGAGTGAGGAATTTTTCTGCCGCCGCTCACATCATTAAATAAATTCAGTCTTTCTAATTACACACATGCAGGAACGTGTAACACCAAGAACAACAATGCAGCACTACAAGCGTGCCTCATTAAACCTCAACCAATCGTCCATGCTGTGTATGTGTCTGCCCATGAGTTTTTGTGGCTGCGTATATGAAACTGTGTGTGGGTGTTAGAGAAGAGGAGGTTGGTGCCGGCTGGATCTGGGGCTCCTTGTGCAACACAGCCTGTCTGCTCGCACAACACACACTTTATAATTGGACTCAGAGGAGCGAGGAGATCTGCCCGCAGGCTCCGGATTATGCTGATATATGGCATATATTGTCACTGTAGCATTCCTATCACATATCTGGCTCTATTGTAGGCTCAGCCTTAGTACACCGGCAAAGTAAAAAGTAGAATGGAGGTCTGAGAAAGCATCACGGCCGACTGTCATGTTAGAGGCAATCAGAGCTGTCTTGAAAAGAAACAGCTTCTAGGCTGTTTAAACGTCTCAATGTCAAACAATAGCTCGTTCCCCCTGGATGTAATGCACACAAACACACACAGAGACACACACCCTCAAAGGGCTTCATTTACAGCACCGACAGTCGGTGGATTTAGGTTTTCCTTGGTCTTAACCGAGAACCAAAGGTGCAACAATGCTTCAAAGAACTTGTTCATAAACAAGTGTGTGGTGTGTCGAGGGATACAGAAAATAGCTGCTCAATTTATGCTGTTGATCAGATTGTTTTATTTCCAGACAGATGAACTTTTATCTTGAAAATGGTGTGAAACTGTTTAAAGATTAAAAACGCCCATTGTACCAGGGCAGAGTAGGTTTTTCCACAGCACAAACCTCGCTTCAAAAACCCAATGCTGTGGATGTTTTTCACCTTCCTTTGGTATTAGTTTCACACCTAAGTTGTATTTTCTTTTAAATGGTAACTTACACTGTACATGGCTGCTGTACTGGGGTTTGTCTTTGGTGCAACGGTGGCTGTTCCAACGCTTCCTTGTGTTGCTTTGTCAGCTTCAGAGAAACTTTTTTTAACTCTCAAGATTGTATTAGGAGCAGCCACTTTAATGATAACACTGTCATTTCTGAGTTTTCTTCCCTCTTTAGTTTTTCATCTTCCTTGCTATTATGGGTCAGGCACTCATTGTTCTGTCATCTCTCACTCATCTTGATAATCTAATTTATGGCCTTTAGTGTTCTTGTTGAAAACCAGAGTGATGTGGAAGACCACAGCTTCATAAAGAACGTCTTCACTAAAAACCTTGAAGCTATTTACCTTCATGTAAATTTTGTCTCCTTATTTGTCTGAACTGTCTCAACCATCACCTTTGATGTCAACATTATAAACGTGAAGCAATCAGGTGAGTGTGTCATCTATTATTAAATGAGAAACTTGAATTTGAATCTGAGGGTTTGAGTCACCTCGTATGTATGTATACTAAGTCGTTTACACATTTGGAAAACATATGCAGTGAAGGGCAAGTTACACTGAAAAAGTAATTAATTATAGTTACTAGTTACTTCTTCAAAAAAGCAACGGAGTTAGTAACTGAGTTACAAGATTCTAAAAGTAATTAATTACTTGAAAAGTAACTATTGCGTTACTTAAAAAAAAAAAAGTCTAACTCTCTGGGGTCCAGGGTATAATTGGCCATTTTTAACTACTTTTGATTTTCCCGCTACATTTCACCTTTAAAAACTATTTACTTTGCCTTGTTTGGTATCATTCTTTTCAGCACAACCTCACGTGTCTGAATTTACAGTTATGTTTTCATTTTGACATACTGTATTAACACAATTGATCAAAAATCAGAGAAAAAAACATGAAATCCGAGTAGAAAAAGTTACATTTTTTACTGTAATAACCACAAACATGTTTATTGAATCATATTTCATAACTTTAAATGCAAATATAAACTGTCAATTTTAAAATCATATGCACAAGTTTTGCAAACAAAGTTATTTGCAGCCATTTACCTTTTACCCCTTTTATTTATAACCATTTCAAACTATTTACATAATAATCAGCTGTTCTGCATTCAATAAGATGCCACACAAATTATTTGTGCCACTCCAAATATTTCTGTCCACTATAAAGGAGAACATCACAGCCTGATACCTGCAGGTCTGACAGCAGCAGGTGTATCACTGCTCCTGTTTTCATTCAGCAGTTGCCTCATTGTTTCTGACACACAACACAAAACTATCCACAACACTACACACTAACTACACAAGACAACACATTAACTACACACTCCAAACACGTTAAACGTCACAAATCTCTCACATCTCAAAACTCTCTCTCTCTCTCGCCGTCACTCCTAAAACTTACCCCTCTTCGTAAACAACCAAATGTCATGTTGCCATATAATTTTTTGATTGGTCGACATGGTGCATTTTTCCACCAACACGAACGGGCTGTTTTTTGTGTAGTTTTTTTTATTTTTTGCTCATAAGCAGAGAGTGCTTGCTAGCACTGTCCTTAGACAGTAAACGTGACAAAACTACTGAGGAAAAACACGCGTATATATTGTTTATCATGACTCTGGTTTTACGTGTCCTATCAACACAATTGAAAAACTGGTATATATCACCTTGTTGCTTTGCCATCTTAAAATGGTCATGTGATTGGCTTACCACGACTACTTTATTCTTCCTCAGTCAAGCAGCAGCACTCATGCGATTGTTTTGCCCCCTTAGCTCCAGGTGTTGTGCCAAAAAGCGATTGCCGTCCGCGGGAGCGCGCGCAGCTACTTAAAGCTGTAGCACCCAGATTACTTACTGCTACTTCCGTGCAACTGATATAAAATGTGGTAAGCTGAACACAGCTTCAACCGTTAGTTTGTTGAAAAATAGTAACGTGACCACACCGCATTTTCTTGTTAGTAATGGTAACAACGTTGTAACGATAGAAATAGTAATTAGTTAGATTACTTGTTACTGAAAAAAGTAACGCCGTTAGTAACACCGCTACTTGTAATGCCGTTATTCCCATCACTGAACATATGTAACAGTTATTCAGCAATAGTTTAATTTGATTCAGTTTTATTTTATTAATCTATTGCTAAATCACAACAAAGTGGTTTCTTAAGTAAAAACTGTCAGCAATAGCGCAATGAATGCTGAGTTCAGCTTGTTATTGGCATTCTGACATTCCCTTTTTTTTAAATGTTTAAGTCCAAATAAAAAGTAGTACAGTAGTAACAGTAACAGCGTTGTAACAACAGAAATAGTAATTAGTTAGATTACTTGTTGCTGAAAAAAGTAACGCTGTTAGTAACGCCATTACTTGTAACGCCGTTATTTTCATCACTGGGAACAACCCTGAGCAACTGTGAAGAAAATATTTTTTCATTTGATATTTAGTATAAATACTCATAAATAAATGAGAGAATCAGAGGCGTTTGATTGTGTAACCATGGAATTTGGGTCAGTAAACATCACAGCAAGCTACTGAAGGCGTAACAGTGCAGAGCTGTGTTCACCATCTGTAGGTAGGTCACTCCATCTTTGGCGATCGAATATCATCAAGGCCTGAGGATTTAATGCAGGTTTACTAACAGTGAGTATATTTCATTGAGCAGAAGATTCCTGCACTGAGCAGACAAGCGCTGGCAAACCCCTCGAATATTTAACAAGCTTGAGATTCATTTACTACTAGTTTCCATTTACTATTCAGCTTTCATTTGGATCGTAAATGCTAACTCGGTTTAATACAATGACGCTTTTGTGGACTTTTAGTCCATAATCATTACCAGTTTTTCTGTAGTCATGAGTATGGAATAGAAAGTGCGTGTCACTGAAGCACGACTCTTTACTGTTTCTAAAAATGCACATTAGCCCCAATGTCTGTGAGATCTGAGGCACATGAAGGGTCCTGTCATTACTAATCTATCATTCTTTCAGAAGCAGCTGATCTGTGAATTTACAAGTTTGAATTTACCAACAGTGGTAAGAACTTTATTGTAAATGTCGTGACAAACTGCAGCATCATTCATGATGACTGTGATTAATAGTTGTGACACTGGATCAGATTCTTGGATTGAGTATCAGCTAAAACACAGTGACAGTGAGGATTTGTACATTTTTACGTTTTATCGGTCAGTTTTCAGTTTTAAACTATGTCTTATCTTCTTTGGGGACTGGAAACATGTTGCTTACATGATCAAGCACTCGAGCACAAAAGTGCATGTAAATAAGTAAAGGCTGCTATGTTCACATACTCGGCATGCGAGACTAATCATTTTTAGCCTTCAGCTAAATGCACTGCTGAGTGAGTATTTGAAGCCAAAGCTAAATTATATAATACTCAGAAAACAGCCCATTTGGTTTTCTTTGAAGTCATTCATGCAGTAATTAAAAAAAACATAATTTGTTTATGCAAAGATGTATTTGAATCCAAATGCAGATCTTTTCCTACATTTAACCAAGTAATTCGGGTAATTTAGAAGAACCAGTGTGCGGGTTGCACCTTTACAGATTATATATTTAGCATAATTAACTAAGCTTGCTAGCATTAGTTAATAACTTTACCCTATCTAATCCCAAAAAGTTGATTCTGTTCATTTTTCAGTGTGAGAAAAATTTCAGCACTCATCCAAGTGACACAGAGTCCTGGTGACAGAGAATCAAGATGATGACGACTGTTGTTATTTTCACTTTGTGCCATTCTGCTGTGATTGTGAACTGGCTTAGCAGTGTGTGGACCTGTTTAGTCTTTAAAGTCAGTGATCAGAGGCTTAATGTCTGTAATAACAGTCAGTGGGGGGAGGACATTACTCAGCGCCAAAGACCTTCCTCTCTGAACACATCTGTTTCACATCCTCACATCTCACATATGATCTCCCTTTGCATGTTTTGCCCTTCATTCCTCGTCTCTAGCTGGACAGACCTGTTTCTGTAACTGTTGGGATGCTTGTTGAAATTTCATGCTGTTTTAAAAAAATGCATTTATTTTTTTTAAAGTTAGCTGCCAACTATCTCATCTGTCTCCTAAGAGTCATGCTTCTGTATACAGTCTCTATATTTAACATGGCTAGCACTTTAGCTATAGGAACAAGCTGTTTCTCTCGAGGGTCTTGATATTTAATAATCTGACATGTATGTACCATGAAAACAAATTCCTATCAGTTGTGTCATCATTAGGGAGATACGATCCAAAGTCATTGAAATACTGAGTAAATACAGGAATAAGGAATAAATTAAGATATAAGTGAAATTTCTCCACTCTTTACTTTTCACCTACAGTAAAAAAATGTGTAATCCAAATCATGATAAATGTTAAAGAACGTGTACCGTATTTTTTGGACCATAAGGCACACTGTCGATGAACGGGTCTGTTTTCATATGTAACCCTCTCATGGTTATCCACTGCTGTTCAAGCCAGTGTTTTAATGTTTAATGTATGCAGTACCAATTCTATCCAACAGAGGGCAGCTAGCCCAACTTCAGTAACCCTACAAACGTCACTGCTGTTTAGTTTTCTGTCTTCATTTATGTTGGAAGTGATAGCAGAGCTGTACGTTTGAATTTTTCAGAAATCTCTCAGTCAGAACATGCTATATCATGTTTAGGTGGAAGCTAGCGAGCTAGCTTCCTGCTAACTTTTAACTCTGTTAAATGTAATAAATTCTGTTTTCATGGATGCCTGGATGTTAAACTTAATTGTTACACCTGGTAAAGTAGCAACGCTGATCATTTTATTACAGATGAAAGAATTTAGACAGTTTTTAACTCTCAGTGATGCCACAGTGTTCGTTTGACTTTGGGACCTGAAGTTACGGAGTTTAGGACCCAGATTACTCCGCGAGCCTCCTGACTACGGTAGCCGTAAAACAATCCATCACCCGGTGCGGCTTTGTAGCTTACCAAAGTCGCACTAAAACATTTTTTGACAGATTTTTGAGCGCCGTGTACCACATAAAATCGGTTCGAGGTCAGTAAGCACAACCAGAATCTATACATGAGGTGCACCGGATTATAAGGCTCACTGTCGATTTTTGAGAAAATTAAAGGATTTTAAGTGTGCTTATAGTGCGGAAAATACGGTAATCACTTATTGTTGGTAAGTAGGATTGATCTAGATTTGACGGGGGTTGTCAACCTTTCTTTCAGATTCTTCATAGGTTCATGCCCCACACACTTCTTTTTTAAAAAAAATATTAATTATATTCAGTGACAAAAAGAAATACTTGTTCATTTCTCCTAAAACAATCCATTTAATGAAACCTCTTTTTCAGTCCATCTTTTTGCCTGATCACCTTTATTGGGTTGATCCCCCCACCAGTAGTACACAACCTAGCAGGAAGCTAATTCAGTAAAAGGACTAGATCTTACAATTCCTGGTAATGCATTGCTTTAAATGGAGAGAATCTTGAGGGATGGCTGTTATGAGGAAAGGTAGTCCAGAAACTTTACCAGCAGCACACATTGTTGTGTGCCTCAACTTTCGGTCTTTTACCCAAGCTAATCTGCCATTTTTCCTTCCTTGGTTTGGTTCAGGGATTAGAGATCTGATCTAGATTATCATATTAAAATTTGGGACACATTGTCAGTAGTGGACTTTGGATTCATCGGGTGTTTCGGCCATTATCACTAGACACCACTAGACTGTGCTGAGAAGAGAGAAGGTGAGGAAACACCACATAAAGGTTTGGAGTGACGATGCCTCTTTAGCCCTGCAGGGCTGCTTTGACTGCACAGACCGGTCGGTATTTACAGAATCATGTAGAGACATTAATGAACTCACTGACGTTGTCTGCAGCTATATCTCCTTTTGCAGAGCCATGATTATCCCTTCAAAGGTTGTGCATTTTTTACCTAATAACAAACCATGATCTTAAAAAGCCCTTAGGAGGCTGATTCATGGAAGGAAAAAAGCTTTTACTGAAGGGAATATCTTGAAAGTTAGAGAAATTAGGAAGGAGATCAGATCAAAAATTTAAAAAGCCAAAATAAAATACAATGATAAGGCAGAGGCTTAGATGTGTAGCAATAACTTAAGGGTTGCCTGGGCAGGCATTAAACACATGACTGGTCACTGTTACAGTGCCTGTAATAAGATAAGTCTCCCTGGTTTTAGTTCAGACTCTCAGTTAGCCAATAAGCGGAATAGATTTTATTTGAGATTTAATGATAATTATAATTTTAGGAATACATTTGATTCCTTAATAGAGAACACCAGAGCCCCCCCAGCTTTGTTCTTTGATGAAAGACGGGTGGAAAATCTTTTTAAAATGAGTAAGACTAATAAAAGTCCAGGTCCTGATAATATATGTGGGCAGGTGCTTAGAACATGCGCTGAGCAATTATGCAGTATTTTTTATTACATCTTTCTCTTATCACTTCAGCAACAGAAGGTTCCAGAGGTATGGAAAAAATCAATTATTTCTCCAGTTGCTAAGACCACAAAACCTACATCATTAAATGATTTTAGGCCTGTCGCTTTAACATCTTTAGTGATGAAGTCCTTTGAAAAACTTGTCAGGAAGGAGATCCTGCAGCAAGTAGAAAAGCTTATCGACTGTCAGGTGGGAGTAACGTGTTATGCTGCTATTATTTGCTGCTATTTTTTATGATCATTATTACTATTCCATTAATTATTAATATTGATAGTGCATTTAAATGTTTAAACATATTGGCACCCAATTAAGCTTTTATTACAGGTCCAGGAAGAACCACTTTGAACTGTTGAGTTGAATCTATAATCCCAAATGCTTTTCAGTGCTCCTATAATCTTAAATGTTTCTGTGCGGACTGCAGGGACAGGAAATATACTCTGTGTAAAGACAGGAAGTTACATGTTTTTGAAGTTGCATGCTTCTGCAGAAGTGAAACCGAAAGCAGAGTCTCAGTGCAAGTAATTCTGAGGAGCAGTTTCGATGATGCTATTATCTTTTATGCATTTATCTTTGATTAAGCTTTGATTAAGCTTTAAGTAGTTGTATTAGATTGAAACATTTGTTTTATATATTTTACATGTAAGTCAAGATTATTACACACATACACACACATAGTTTCAGTTGTGTACGTGCTGGCCTTCTGTCTGGTGGAAAGGTTACAAGGTTTAGCTGAGGAAGGGAAGGGTGAAATAAAGGGCAGCAGAAACTGACACCCACATACACACACAGTATTAGACTCATTTATATAGGTAAGAGTTTAATTATGGTTTGCTTGCAACTGCAAAATTGTGCCTGCATGAGTGACAGTTTGTGCAGAATGTGGACCTGATGTTCCAGAAGATAAGCCTGGGCAGGATGGTGACAGGAAGCACCTGGGTTCGAGCCGAAGACAATGTTCTTTTTTAAACTGTGTTCAAAGTTAACTGAACGTTTGCGGTTTTGGATTGACGTATGCTGTATTGGCCAACCCTATAAAGTCTTTGTTCTGACTATTGTAAGTTAGTTCAACACCGAATCACAGTGTTGGACTCCACATGTGTAATTCATTAAAATGTCGTCTAATTGCACCAGGCCGGGTCAGTGGTTATTTTGGATTCCCCTCAATATCTGAACCTTAACATTTGGGGGCATCGTCCGGTGAGAGGGGAATTTTGGAGCTGTAGACGGAGAGATCCAGGGTCCGTGGTGATTAGACGGGCAGATACGAGTCAGTGGTCGAAAGTGAGTGACAAGCCGGCTTATCCAAAGGTAAGGCACATACCTGTTGAATTTTCCAAAGTGTGCCAGATTGGACATTACAAAATTAAAGTCTACTCACTGAAAATTACTGGTGAATGTCTGTTTTGATTTTGGTGAAAATCTCATGAGAATTGAAATTGAAATAAGGATAATGAAAGTAATAAAGTATAGTACTGAGAAAGTTAAAAGCGGTTGGAGCCGCTGAGAGAATTAAAAGCGGTTGGAGCCGCTGAGAGAATTAAAGCAGTTGGAGCTGCTAATTTAGTGTGGTAGGGAATTTGGTTATTTTGTGGGTTGGAGCCCTATTGGTCATTGACTCTATTTTGTGATGGTCATTTTGTGGGTTGGAGCCCCTATGTCCACAAGGATAGGTCTGCCTGATTCTTACTCCTGTTTGGGAGTGTAGATTGTTGGTTCAAATTATTCTAAATTTTTCTAGGACGACAGTGGCGTCTGTTAGGAAGCGCATTTTCTCGGAGGTAACGCTCCCTTCTGGGTAAAGACGTTTATCCTTGACTGTAATATTTAAAGAAATTAGTTTACTGCTGAACTGTATATAACCACCATCCTTAACATTGTATTAATTATCATTCATCAAAGCGTTTATTGAAGCTGCTGGCATTATGTTATAATTTATATTATAGGGGTTATCATAATCAAATATTAACATGTTTATTACAGGTGCAGTTATAACTACTTTAAAAGGATTGAGTTAAATATATATATCAAAACTCATATGCTGAGTATATTGTTACAGTACAATAGTAGCTGAGCAAAGGCCTGAATGTAGTCAGCTTCTTGTGGTATTTGAGTTTGCCTAGTTACAGGTGACAGCAGGATGTCCAGTCCATGGTGACCTCAAAGGCCTTAGATCATCACCATATTCGGAAAAGGATGCCAGAAAGAGGAACCTCTGTGTTTGCATTTAATTCTTTAAATACATGAATGTTCTGTACATGCAAATTATGTGCTTGTAAACGCAAGAAGGGGCGTTACAATACCCTGATGTTATAAAAGCAATCTAGAGTGTATTTTGGGCAGAGATGTACAACTGTTTTGCAGTTTGCACCTCTCCACGCTGCGTGCATTCATTAAAATCAATTGTTTGATTGACCTCTTCTGGACCATCATTGTTTTACTCTCATCCTCAATTTCGGACCCGTAACATTTGGTGCATTGGCCGAGGGTTGAGTAGAGAGAGTTGGAGATTGAGACCGAGAGGGTCCGAGGTGCTCAAACGGGCAGACACGAGTCAGTGGTCGAAGTGAGTTGACATAAGCCGGCTTATTCAAAGGTAAGGCACTACCTGTTGAATTATTTCCAAACAGTGCTGAATTGGTTCTGACAAAATTGAAAGTCTACTCACTGAAATTACTGGTAAAGGTCTGTTTTGATTTTGGTGAAAATCTCATGAGAATTGAAGTTGAAGTAATGATAATGAAACGTTGAAAATAAGTAAAGAGAATAAGAGAAAATAAGTAAAGAGTAAAGAGAATAAGTGTATTTAAAGCAGTTGGACTGCAGAGAGAATTTAGAGTTATAGGTTATTGGCGAAGTGTTTGTGACAGCAAAGTCTCAATTGAATATAAAGCCGGGCTTGGACACCGATATGGTGGGTTTATGATTTTTTGGTGTCTTCAAAATAATTAAATTGTATAGAACGGAACTGTGGACAGTTCTAAGAAGTGCATTTCTCAGAGGTGACGCTCCAAATTTCCTGAGGACGCTCGGGATCTTCCTTGGATAGGGATAGTCCGACTTGGCATTTCGTGGAGAACTTGGGAACCTCCAAAATAGGCCACTGACTGGGTCAGTTTACCGTCCGGGGCGGTGGTTTGCACTTTTTTGGTCAGTAGAAACCGGGTTTCGGGCGTGTAACTTTTAACTTAAAACTTCGGGGAAGCCTGGGATGTGAAATGTCCCCAAAACAGAGCTTTTCGGCAGGGGTTGAGTTGGTTGACGCTTTTAAATTGTGTAGGGTCTTAGATATTTGACCACGGCCCGGGGCCGAGACTGGTTAAATTGATCACAAAAACTCAGGGAGTTTGTCCCTTGGAGGGTTAATTTAAAAATTGTCTAAATTGTGTAGGTTTTGAAATGAGAGGCCTAAAATCTGTGCAGTTGTAATCATAGGACGTCTGTGTAAATATATTAAGAGACTTGTCTGAGTCTGTGAGTCAGGCTGGTATTATTTTTAGACTGTGTGTGTGTGTGTGAGAATGCAAATAAGGCAGCTGAGAGGTCCATAGAGTATGAGGAAGTTTATAGAGATTGCTAGACATTGCTGATGCATGTACTTAAGACGCTGGTTTTGTTTATTACAATATGTAAGTAAAGTTTTATTTCTTGCCACGACTGTATGACTTTTTGCGGGGTTTTGAGATAGGATACATAAACTGTTGATACTTAAGACCGTTACCTGGGTTCTGAGAACTGAAATTGAATTTGAGATAATTTAATTAATAAAGATGTCTGTAAGCGATGTGTGTTTTGGGGTGTCGAAGTAAGATGTTTTAGGATTTTAGATGGGTTTTGTTTCAGTTTGAGATAATATATACAGTTACATTTTCTGTGTGTGTGTTGTTGAGTGACAACATGCGCAGTTTAAATTGGGCGCTGTTCCTTCCTCTTTTTAGTTTTAAAAACACAAAGCCTGTGAGATTAAAATTACTGTGTGAGGAACGGCTTCACTTTTGATTAGGGAAATAATATGCTTACTTTTGGGTTTATGAAGATCTCGTAACAATCTGGGGGAGATGCCGGGGTAAAAAGAGTGAGCTCGGACGAAGGGGTCCGAGAAAAGAACACCGTGAGTTGAGCAAGGTGTTTTAACTGACTCAGGATTTTAGAGAATCGAGTCAGCTGTGATCTTGAGTTTTAAGGGTAAGTTGATTTTAAAGGAAAGTCAATGTTTACCATGTTGAAGTAATTCTGATGATATTACTAGATGTGTTGTGATACAAGTAAAGAATAAGTTGTGTAAAGGTGAACACACGATTGTGTTGAGATGTATGGATCGGCTGCGGTCCACCTGATAAGTTAATACTGGGTAAACTGAGACAATAAACTGTTTTTAAATCTTCACTGGCTGCAGTGAGATACGTGTGCTGAAGATTACTGGACCCGGCGAGGTCCATATGATGAAGTTCTTGGGCAGATAAATGACAGAAACAGTTTCTGAATTTTGAGGAGAATTCTGAAGCACTGAGGTTGAATTTTCTCTGTGCTTGGTGCGCTGTGTGGACTTATATCAGAGTTATAAGTCCAAAGGTTATGACCTGGAGGTCATTCATGGTGTTTAAAGAAGAACAGGAATTAGAAAAGGATATTTAATGTCATATTTTGTGTAAATTGAGGAAAACTCACCACATGTGTTCACCTTTTTCATTTAAAGGGACACAGACATTAACACACACACACACAGTACTTGGGTGTGAGTTACTTCCTCTTTTAATTTTAAACTGCAACACGTGTTCATTGAACTAGAATTTCAGCAGTGGATGAGACAGGATTTAGGTTAGGGCTAGTTAAAGATAAAGATGACCTTTATTAGTCCCACAGCTGGGAAATTTGTTTTGTTAAAGCAAAAGTGCAAAGTTATGCAGCAGAAATTAGAAAACACTGGAATGCAATAAAATAAAGTAGAATAGAATAAAGTAGAATACCAATACTATATACAGCTGAGTAAGAAAATACAAAATACAACTTTGTCAAAGAAAGAATTGCACATATAGCAGTCTTAGTCTTAGTATGAGGGTTCTGGTAAAGTACTAGTTCTGGTAAAAGTAAAAACTTAGGTTTAAAGTTTTATGCCCTGGAGGCCAAGAGTCGTGTGTAGAGAAGAACATGACTTGGAAACGGACATTTAAGGTCACATTTTGTCTAAGATGGGGAGAATTGTCCCATATGTGTTTATTTCTCTTCTTTTTAAGAGGACAGACGCACTGAGTGTTGTCTACTTGCTCTTTCTGATTCTAAGCAAGCACGTTTGATAAAATACTCTTAGGAAAGCGTATTTTGAGTGCTTCTAAGTGTGTGAATGTTGTGAGTACTTGATTTGAATGATTCTGTGTGATTTGTACAAAATAATAAATAAGTAATAATAACTCATAGGAGAGTGCGTGAATAGAGGAGGCCTGAGAGAGTGTGTGTGCGTCAAACAGGAAGTCTGATTATAGCTGGGGAGAGACGTTGCAGCATGAAAACAGAGCAATTAGAGACTGAATGTCTTAAGAAAAAGTAATAAAATATATTAATTACATGTTTTAGAAAAGAAAGACTGAGAAATAAATACATGAACTAACAATTACATTAATGAATAGAAAACACGTACACAAATTGTTACAGGTGAAATGTTGGGAATAATCAAGAAGTGAGATAGCTTAATATACTGATGAAATGAAGAAAGCAGCTTACACTCCTTTGATTTCCAGAGTCAGTGTGTCCCCTCCCCTCATAGAACCCATGCCCACTTGGCCCCCCCGTATCAGGCGAAGCATGGAAGGCTGGACAGCCCATGACGGGTAAGATCCCACCTCGAAACCCTGGGACAACCTAAGGCAAGGTGCAGTCACGATTGCTTGAACCTAGGTCCCTAAGTGAGCTTGGACTCACTGGAGGAGACGGGACTTCAAGGGTAAAGCCGCTGGGGCAGAGGGGGAAATGTCATTAACAATGACGAGTGATGAGCCAAAGAGGGGAGACACTCACTGTCTTTCAGGGTGAATTGTTCCCTGAACCTGAAAATCAAGCTCTAACTTCTGGCTGAGGACAAGGAATGTTGTTATTTAACGAGGGAGATCAAATTTGGGAAAGCGAAAAACTGATTGTTTAAGTGGAACCTTGTGAGGGAGTCTGAAAAACCACGAAAAGAAACATATACACAATCACACACACAAATAGAAAATGCGTTAACCTTAGAATACAAAAGAGCTCATGAAGATCAGATAGCAGGTTTAGCATAGGAGTCTGTTTATCATGTTGTCCAACTCGCTTAGTGTGTAGTAAGTTTTCAGAAGAGAAAATTTAAAATTTAGTGTTGATGGTGTGCAAGTTGTGTGGTGTTTAACGAGATTTTCTGTGTTTTGAGCAGGTGAAATTATGTTAAGTTGACTTGAGAGAGTCAGGACCTTGAAGAACTTGTGGCAAAATGTTCTGTGTTTAAGATTGTTGAGGTTGTTGTTGTAGTGATGGGTTACTTCTATCGGTTAGATTTGTGTTGTTTTCTTATTTTAATAGAGGGAGTTTTATCAAACATGCACATGTCTAAGGGGGTCCATCATTTTTGTAACAGTGCACTTAGAAAAACCTGTCAGGTGATTTTGTTTTGTGTTTTGATGAGCTAATAATCAGCTCTCTTTTTCTCATTTTTGTTCTAAGCAGGCCTGCAAAAGAGTGGATAACAGCGCTGAAAATTCTCGGTGACCTTCTCCAGATTACAATGGGCAGAGGAGAAGGCTAAGTCTCTGTCTAAAGGATTGCCGCGAGCCAATCCAGTCTAAAAGCAGAAAGAACTATTTTCTTAAAAACAAAGTAAACAAATAAATGAGTTGATGTTGCTGAGAGTGAAGACTGAATATTTGCGAGATAGTCTCCACTGTCAGCAATACCTGATGTTAATGCATGTGAGTGAATGTGTGGGAATGGACAGGTGAATGGACGGACCAGGCAGACCATAGGTTGGACCGACTGGACACTGACAAAAGACTGGACTAAGGTTGGACACATGACTGATAACTGAGTATAAAAGGTGATGTTCTGGTTAACACAGGCTTTTGTTTATAGGACGTTTCAAGGATGCAGGCTGTGGATGGAGCCAAGAAAGGATTTGACATGATGATTAATTTGATTTCATTCCTTAAACACAGGTTTAAGCTCCGGAGCATTTATACATAATATGATAGGACTAAACTTTTCTTTTAATTGCCTAACCTGAGTGAAGGATTTTGAGTTTGTAACACATGAGATGTGTCACAAAAAGGGGGGTGTTAATATATGCGATTAGCTACATGAAATGTGCTGTTTTAGGGTTACTAAGCAAATGTCTACGTGACCTTTACCTAACAACCTTTGTGATGATAAACTTGTTTACCGACTTGCTCTTTTGTAGAACATACAGACTTAAGAAAAGGAGAACTTCAGCTCTGAGTTTAGAGCTTGTAATTAAATGTGGGACTTGAAAAGAGGAAGCAAATTTGGTACAGGACGTACTTGAGATGATCAGATGAGAGAAGGGGAAGGTCAGGAATAGTTTAGATTAAGATTGAAAAATTAGATTGGGTGAAAGGGGGGTGTAGCAAGTAGATTCAGGGCAGCTCACAGCCCGGCGTAAACGCAAGGTGCTGTCACACAGCTTAAGTATTTGGTTGATTTATTTTATGACAAAATAATAAGGAAATATTAAAAATATACAACACGTTGAGGAGATCTCTTTTGTTATATTTTAGTGTTTAACATGGAAGATGCCTCTCTGGAGCTTCTCTCCTGATGCTACCCCACCAAAAGAAGCTTATTTATAGAGACTATGTCAGCTCCCAAACAGACAACAACAAACCAAGACTAGCAATAAACAATCTAAATATAAATAATAGCAAATAAAGAACAATACAGAATCCAAATCTGAACCGAAGAACAAAATAGTGAAATGTGGATTATTAAATATTAGGTTTCTCTCTTCAAAGTGTCTGTTAGCTCACGCCAAGCGGTCGCAGCAGATGGCTGCCCGTACCTGAGCATGGTTCTGTCGGAGGTTTATTCCTGTTAAAAGGGAGTTTTTCCTTCCCACTGTTGCCCAGGTGCTTGCTCAGTAGGGGGTCACAAGATTGTTGGGTTTTTCTCTGTATATATGAAATATTTTTAATGTGTATCTGCTCATTATCTTGTTTTATGTATTTTAATAATGAAGGCTTGTGGAGCAAGGCCAGTTTTTACTCACAAACAAGTGCTCAGCCAGACTGAAAAACAGGAAGCTGTAGTGCACAAGGCATATTAATAAATATAGACATAAAAAGAGGAACTCCCCATATAAACAACGTTGAAAAATGTGTGAAGTATAAAGTACCGAAATAACACTATATAAGTCACAGCTGATGATTGTAATGTTAGAGAGCTCTTGCAACTGGCGTCTGAGCTGTGCAGAGGTCGCTCTTAGGACAGGTACTTATGTAGGTTAACATAAGGTTGAGTCGAACAGAAGCAAGGCACCCTAAATGCGCACAGCATGCAGCAGGGGTGGCCAAAATAATATAGGAAACAGCACATGTAGGGAGAGAACACTCACTAAAAGTTCTGACTACACATAGTGTGGTGGCATATGTGAACTCGCAGGCGTTCACTATGACATCATTAGCACAACAGAGACTGAGTAAAGTTTTAGATGCTCGAAATCTGACATTTACACATGAAGGAATCAATATGGCAGATTTAATGGGATTAGGAGGACCTAATTATTGTACTAAGAAAGCAGAACTTGAAGGGAAAGTCAGGGAAGATTTAAAAGCAGGACCTGTTGGGATTGGGGATTTAGAGATTTTTTATTGCTATCATATAATCTGCCTTAGGATGACTGTATTAATAACATGTTGTACAGTATTATTTTATGTTTGTCATAACAGTGATGTCTCTATATACAGGTTGAGTTCATTTTATACACAATGCATAACTGTGCTGGTTTAGAGTTGATGTTCCGTCCAAAAGGGTTTTAAGCTTCACTGGTGAGAGTGTCCAGGTGATACATGTTGAGGGAAGATGAGAACATAGCAGGTTAATTGCATGCACGCTTACAAACACACATGATTTAAACATAGGCCAGGCCAAAGGCCTGGACTTGATGCAGCTCCTAACTTGCAGGAATGGCGTGGAGTGTAATGAATGAATGCAAAATATGCTTACAGACACAAACATGACAGGGATTTATTTTACAGGGTAAAGGTGGAACACGTGTTGCTTTGTTTCTGCTTAGCAACTACTGAGGTAAAAGGTGTTAAAGATAAATATGCAATAAGTGAACAGGAAACGTGTGAGGGTGAGCCGGGTGAAACGAAATGTTGTAGATAATGGAAACTTGTCTAACTGGCATTAACAGTAACCTTTGCATGTTATGTATATGCTTGAAGCCAAAAGAGGCGTAAATCCAGATAGAAAACTTTGAAGTGTGCTTTTTAGCGGAGAGTTAGGCTGATATGGGGATGGTGTGTATTTTACCCGGCTTGTGTTTAATAAAACTAAAAGCGTTGCTCACACACATAAAGAGTATTGAGATTAAATAAAGTTAATATAATGGATAGAGCCCAGAACATGATAATACATAAGTGAAATCAAATGCAATGTTTGATTTCACTTTTATTGGGAAATAATAAGGCTAGAAATGTGAGTAACCTATGTTTAAACTGTGAAAACACCTGGGTTCATTTCCATAGAAAAACTGTAGAAAACAAGAACTCATGTCAGGAGGACTAAGTTAGAAAATGTACGTGAGGCTGGTCTCATGAAGAGATCTGCTGTTGGGGTGTGCTGAGACTGGACGAGTATTTTAAACAAGTGAAGGAGAAACGGTTGAGTGTGTGTTTAAGTGTAGATATGCGCTTTATATTGATATATATATGTAGAGATAGGGAGTTTTGATAATTATTTTAAATGGCACCTCAATAGTTTCAAAATATAGGAAAATAAATAATTTAAAAAATTAGCCAGGAAATGGGTATTGAACTCTCCACATACTTTGAAACTGCGCAACTCTGAGTGGGCCATGCAATCAAGCAACTGTTACATATCTGTATTAAACTAGCCAACATAGACTCACCACAAAATGATGTAGGATGTTGCCCTGCAGCGGGGGCAGAAAATCATTTGCAAACCAGGGATCTTACGTTGATTATCATATCCTTACTTATGTATACACACACACACACAGAAGGGAAAAATTTCAAAACAAAACAAAAAAACAACTTCCCTTATCCTGTCAAGCACAGGAGCAAAATAAAAATCTCTTTGGGCTCTGTTAAAATTTCTTTAGTAAAAGTGTAAAAGGCCAAACCTAAGAGGTTGGGCAAACAGGAAAGTCCCTCCAGTATGAGGAGTTAATAGTCAGGAAACATTTCTCACATTAACGCCTTATATGTGAAAAACCATTGACTCATAGATGTAGATTGACATACAAGTGCACCTACATCCACATGTGCATTTAGACATTAAACGTGTACACGCATGTACACACAGATTGGCACACAGGCACAGAGTCTAACTGAAGAGCTTAACAAAGCAGACGTGGCAGTAGGGTTTGTCATTTTGCATGATATGATATTGTGAACCAACTTTGAATAATGACAGGAACCTTAGATGAACACAGTAGGTTAGTAAGGTGTAGCAGAGAGAGGCTGTTTGTTTTCTATCCCTTACAGGAGAAGATTTCCACTAGAGAGGGACCCAGAAGAGGAGCAGAGATCACTTAAGCATGAAGTGTTTTCAAGTGGGAGCTGGTGTTTATTACTGGACCACTTAGATGACATGAGGTTATTGTCTGATTTGCTGAGTCAGGGGACGGCAAGAGAGGGTCAGAGCGAAGGTAGTGGACCTGGGAATGGTGGTTTTGGCGCCCATGGTGCCATTAATGGATGTAGAGGTGACAGAGTGGGTCGAGCGGTGACATAAGACATAGTATAGTGACCTCTTGTGGGCAAGAGGTCAAGAGAGGGGATTGTAATATTTAAAGAAATTAGTTTACTGCTGAACTGTATATAACCACCATCCTTAACATTGTATTAATTATCATTCATCAAAGCGTTTATTGAAGCTGCTGGCATTATGTTATAATTTATATTATAGGGGTTATCATAATCAAATATTAACATGTTTATTACAGGTGCAGTTATAACTACTTTAAAAGGATTGAGTTAAATATATATATCAAAACTCATATGCTGAGTATATTGTTACAGTACAATAGTAGCTGAGCAAAGGCCTGAATGTAGTCAGCTTCTTGTGGTATTTGAGTTTGCCTAGTTACAGGTGACAGCAGGATGTCCAGTCCATGGTGACCTCAAAGGCCTTAGATCATCACCATATTCGGAAAAGGATGCCAGAAAGAGGAACCTCTGTGTTTGCATTTAATTCTTTAAATACATGAATGTTCTGTACATGCAAATTATGTGCTTGTAAACGCAAGAAGGGGCGTTACAATACCCTGATGTTATAAAAGCAATCTAGAGTGTATTTTGGGCAGAGATGTACAACTGTTTTGCAGTTTGCACCTCTCCACGCTGCGTGCATTCATTAAAATCAATTGTTTGATTGACCTCTTCTGGACCATCATTGTTTTACTCTCATCCTCAATTTCGGACCCGTAACATGACCTATCGGCGAATAGGGTTAGTACGGTACGACAGCCGGGAAGAACTGGGGAATCTTCAAAATTGCTAGGGGTTGGAGCCTCTATTTTGCACTTTTTTGGCTACCTGTAAATTAAGTTAGGGCTAGAAATGTGGACGGAACGGTTGGAGCTGGTCCGGTGAATTGGTCGCAAAAAAGTCAGGGACTTTATCGGTTGGAGCCGTTATGTTAAAGTTATCGAAATTGGTAGGAGCGATAAGGCCTAAAATCTGTGCAGTTGTAATTATAAGACGTCTGTGTAATATAAAATAAGAAATCCTCGTGTGAAGGGAGTCTCTGCATCAGCAGTGCACTGCCTGTTGACTTCTATTTTTAGATGGTGTGTTCATGTAAATGAGGAGCGGTGACGCGCATAGTGATTGTTGCTTTTGGTTTCGAGAGTATTGAGCTTTGTAAGTATTGTTTGAAAATTTTGCTAAATGCCTGTAATTAAGAGGTTGGTTTTGCTTATTACGAGAGTATAAATAGAGTTTGAATTAATTGCTGTGAATGTGTGATCAGTGACTAAGTTTAAGCGTCACAGTTTAAAGTGTGTGAGTGCGGTGAGTAGTAGGGTTTTAAATGATAAATAAAGGTGTGAAATATATTTCTTTTGTGATGTAAAGTAGGATGTTTTAAAGTTTGAAAGTGCTTTTAATTCAAGAGACGCATGAGTGATGGTATGAGAGGTTGAGTTTTTTTTTTCTCTCAGTTCAAAAACACATAAGTATATACACTTGGTACACCCACTCAAGAAATTATTGTGTGACTGATGCTACAAAATTGACCTAAGGAATGGTGATGTGTGTGAAGAAGTGTTAATTGTTCTGATGTTTGAAAGAGCTCTATTTAAATGTGTGTGAGTGAAATGAAGGTGTATTGTTTTTAGATCAAGATTTAGTAGAATTACTGATTGTTTGTAGACTGTGAAATTCAAAGAGAGACAGAGTCTGCAGAAACAGGAAATATGTGTGCCTGTGGTGTGCGACAGGAAATAGTGAACAGGAAACGCATGCCCATAAAAGGTAACTGAGTGTGTAAAGAAAGAACATAGAGAGACGAACGAGTTAACTCTAGGCAGATGAAGCAAATGGAGGTTTTAAGATAAAAAATGAATATGATACTAATTATATGCTTTAGTGTGCCAATACAGGTGGACTTCTCTCAACATTGGAACCTTGAGTACAGCGGCATAACAATAGATTAACAGAATTGGGAGAAAATAAACCAGTCTTTGGCTCGAAATTGTGCGGCTTGATCTCTCACTTTGTCCCTGAAACTGAGAAGAAACTCAAAGGACAGTCAATCTCCTGATGAAGACCGACAGAACATCGTGGACTTGAATACAGCAGGCAAACGACAGTGCCACTGATCCATTAACACTGATGACGAATGACGACCAGCAGCAGCACGTAAGAAAAGCAAAGCTGTAACATGTGCTGTGAATTACAGGCTGGGCAGTTGAACAGTGGGATAAAGAATTGTGGAAGAGCACTGGACATTGAGTGTCATATTTGCCATGCTTGGAGTAATTTTGGAAGAGAAGACTGAAGAGAAGAATGGAGAAGAAAAAGAGAAGGAACAAACTGTGTTTGCTGGAGCTTTGAAGCCCGAACAGGACACTGTGAATGAAAGAGGACCAGTGAGAGATGAAGCTGGACGAGTTTGATTGCGAGAATACAGGATATGATTGGATTGAAAATTGAAGCCGGAACTCATGATTGTTTAGGGATGTCCACCACATCACAACAAAGAGGTAAACAATACAAAAGGTAAAAATAATCAAAAAATAACTGACAACTATATTAATGAATAGAAAACACACATACACAAGTTGTTACATGTGAAATTATTTTTGAAATGAATCAGAAGTGAGATAGTTTGAATCTAGAGCTCAGTGAAAAGATGCATAAATTAAATATGAATACATAAAAATGCAATGAAGAGCACAATATAGGATGCAATGAAGATGCAGCTTACACTTAATTAAGATGATCACATGGCCTGCAACGAAGAAAGCAGCTTACACGCAATTAACATGAAATGTAACGAGGAAGAACACGCTTATAGTCATATTCATGACATACGCATGACATCATTGGGATTTGTGACAGGAAAGAGACAGAAGTGGGTCGTTTAAGCACTCGTGATAATAATGAAAATGTCTTAGTTTTGTTATTTTCAGGAGCAAAGCAGACCTGGACCAATTCTCCAGATGCAGCAGTCGGGAAGAAATTAGAGGTTAACATCAATGCATAAGTTAAGGCAAGTTTCTGGTTGAATTGTTCACAGCATCATGTGTCCATGAACCTGAAAAGCAAGCCCTAACACCTGGCTGAAGACCAGGAGGGCTGTTATGTAAGGTGGGAAATTAAAATTTGGGTTAGTAATTCGGGGAAGGAGAAAAACTGACTGTTTAAGTGGAGAATTGTCAAGGAGTCTGAAATACTGCGAAGCAACATATGCAAAACCACACATACAAACAGAAAATGTACTAACCGTACAAAGACAAGCTCATGAGGATTAATGCATAGACATTGATTAAACCTGGCTAAGAACACAAGCATATGCAATGAAGATCAGTTTGCTACTTGTATGAGTGATAGAGTGGTGTGAATGGTTAATAAAATAGACTTAAAGCTTGAGGTTAAAGTTGACTCAAAGGGGTTATATGACAGGGGAGTGAGGTATGGAAAAAACAAAAGAAAAGGGATTAAAGTAGTCTAAAAGAGGGACTTAGGAGTGTTCTCGTACTGAGTGATCAAAACCAGTGATTATTATAGAGAGAAAATGAAAATGATTAAGGAATGTGTTAAGGTTTAAACAGGTATTTCTCTTGTCAAGTTAACTTCTTAAGATATGAATCAGTATGCAAATTAGCTGGAGTGAGGGTTGACGAAGACACTTCCTGTGTGTCTGTGTGTCGGAGGCTTTCAGTTCAAGAGACAGAGCGGTGGCTGGTGAGGATTATTTGGCGAAATATATAAGGGTAAAGTAACAGGATAATTGATTATGGTGGTCAGGTCTGTTCAGAGGGGCAGATGTGAATAGCAAATTTATAATTTGGTGAAGATACATTGTTGTAAAGGGGGACCATGGTTGTGTGTAAAATGGTGCAGCTTGTGATGAGGTCCAGGGTCCAGTGAACGGGTGAACTTTGAGATTGTTTCAGATTTTTTAGGCTGTTGTTTCTATTTCAAGAGAGGGAGTTTGATTAAACATGGATATGTCTGAGAGGGGCCCAAAATTTTTGTAGTAGTGCACTCAGAAAAAACCTGTCAGGTGATTTTGTTTTGTACTTTGATGAGCTAATAATCAGCTCTCTTTTTTCTCATTTTTGTTCTAAGCAGGCCTGGAAGAGAGTGAACGAACGGCGCTGACAAAATTACCGAGTACGAAAATCAGGTGGGCTTTCCAGATCATAATTGGCGGCGGAGGAGTCTACCGGTGGAGACCTGATTGGTTGCGAGTCTCTGTCTAAAAGGATTGTAGCGATTCAATCCAGTCAAAAGTATAGAGAACTATTTTCCTAAAAAGGAAAACGAAATAAAACAAACGAATGAGCTCGTTTTGGTGATGTGGAGCATTTCATTATTTGCGTGGAAGGCCCCATATCAGCAAATATCTCGTGTGGATGCGTGTGAGTGAATGCGAGTGATTGGACCAAGGGGGGAAATAAATAAAAGGTTGACAAACAGGAGGAGTGGAAGACTTGATTCTGGGGATGCTGATGTTTCCTTTGAGTGAATTTCTGTTTTATTGATTTGGGTTAGACCATGTTATTACATTATAAAATGCTAAATGCTAAAAGGGAAACATTGTTTGATGAAACTCAAGTTACCATTAACTGAGGTAACACATGATTAATAACTGTTCTGTTTTAAGTTTAATTTTTGTTATGACACAGATTGGATCATAAAGGGGGAGTTGAGTATGAAATGTAAAGTACAGGTTTTGTTTCCAGGAAGTTCCAAGGATCCAGACTTTGCATGGAGCAACGATTTTGAGAAGATCTGATATGATGATTAAATTGATTTTATTCCTTAAACACAGGTTTTCAGGGCTGGAGCAAAATACCTGAGAGGAGGATGGCTGAAGTTTTTGGAGAGATGATATGACTAACCTTTTTTCCCTTTTAATTTCCTAAGCTTGGGTGAAGCATTTTGAGTTTTTTGCCACATGAGATGTGTCAAAAAAGAGAGGGATTTAAGGTTTAATTTGTTTAATTTGAAATGGGTTTAGGATGATTTTATTGGGGTTTTTTGTGATACTTTAGATATGGTAAAACTGAGGCAGGAATTGTTATTTTCATGTTTAAGTTAAAGGATTAAAATGAACTGAATTCGGTTTAGAAGATAAATTGCTGGTGTTGATAAGAAGTTGTACACCAAACTTAAAGGGAAACTGTGGGAATAAAGGATATGTTTTGGGGAAAAATAGTGAAGATTTTAGGAGTAGAAAATGTTTGGTTTCTTTTTGATTTTTAGGATAAGTTGTTATAATGTAGGCTTTAGAAACAGATAGTAAATAGATTTATTTCTAGGGTAGAGGAGAGAGCTTTTTATGAGGATGTTAAAAGTGTCACTGACCCGAATGAATAGCATTGAAGATTATATACATAGAAATGATTTTATACACATTGCATTTTGTGCCTTTAAAGGAATTGTGGCTCAGAAAGTCGTCTCTTGAGGGTCAAAAACTTTTGGTTAGCGTTAATGATTAGCCAATCTACTGTGAGAATGACCTGGGTTATTGAAGGATTGCACACGCTTACAGACATATAGAGTTCATCAACACACATGACAGTATTGATTTGAGGCCAAGGGCCTGAAATTCCTTTAGCTTTTAGCTGAATTTGAGTTGGCCCTGTAACAAGTGACAGAAAGGAGGAACTGAATAGGAGTTTGCGTGTAACTAAACTGTGTGACATGTAAAATATTGAGATAACACATGCAGCTCTAAATTAGTCTTATTATATAAAATGCAGTTACAGAATAACAAATGCTTGTTGAAGTGACCAAGTTTTTGTTTAAAACAGAAGCAAAGGGAGAAAGCTTATATATTTGGGTTAAGTCTGATAAAGTATAAATTAGAATGTATCATTACATTAAGAGCAGGAAAATGAAATAAAATGATATATTAAAACAGGTTATAACACAGGAAATGTGAGTTCTAAAATACAGTTAGAGTTCAGCTCTTAGCTATGATGAAATTCATTTAGGAGCTATTGATTATATGTTTACACTTGATGTTCACCAACACAGACCTGGACCAGTACGCCTCATCTGTACTGGATTACATCTCCAAAACCACAGACAGTGTCACCACTCAGAAACGGATCACCATGTACCCCAACCAGAAGCCTTGGATGAACCGGGATGTTCGTCTCCTCCTGAAGGCCCGCAACACCGCCTTTAGGTCAGGAGATGCACACGCCTACAGTACAGCCAGGGCTAATCTAAAGAAGGGCATCAAAAAAGCCAAACACCATTACAAAAAGAAGGTAGAAGAACACTTCTCCAACTCCAACCCCCGACGCATGTGGCAAGGACTCCAGACCATCACAGACTACAGGACCACCAAACCCTCCCCCACATCCTCTGATGTCTCCTTCCTCAACGAGCTCAACAACTTTTACGCTCGTTTTGAGCAAGGGAACCCCACAACCACAACCAAAGCAGATGTGACGCCAGACCACCAACCTCTGACTCTCTCCCCCACCGATGTAGGAGCGGTGCTGAGCAGGATCAATGTCCACAAGGCTGCAGGTCCTGATGGCATCCCCGGTCGTGTTCTCAGAGCGTGTTCTGGGGAGCTTGCAGGAGTGCTGACAGACATATTCAACCTGTCCTTGGCCCACGCTGTGGTACCGGCCTGCTTCAAATCCACCTCCATCGTCCCGATACCCAAAAACTCCAACCCATCTTGCCTCAATGACTACCGCCCAGTAGCACTCACCCCCATCATCACTAAGTGCTTAGAGCAGCTGGTCCTAGCACACTTCAAATCCTGTCTTCCCCCCACCCTGGACCCCCACCAATTCGCATACCGCCAGAACAGGAGCACAGAGGATGCAGTCTCCATCGCACTGCACTCTGTCCTCTCACACCTGGACAACAACAACACCTACGCCAGAATGCTGTTTATAGACTTCAGTTCAGCGTTCAATACAATCCACCCCTCACAACTCATCAGGAAACTGACAGACCTGGGCATCAGTTCCCTCATCTGCAAATGGTTACTGGACTTCCTGACCAACCGCCCCCAACATGTCCGGCTGGATAACCACTGCTCATCTACCATCACAATGAACACCGGTGTACCACAAGGCTGTGTGATGAGCCCTTTCCTCTACTCCCTCTTCACCCACGACTGCAGACCTGCTGATGGTTCCAACACCATCATTAAGTTTGCAGATGACACCACGGTGATTGGCCTCATCAGTGACAACGATGAGGCCGCCTACAGGGAGGAGGTGGATCGTCTGGCTGAGTGGTGCGACACAAACAACCTGCTGCTTAACACCGAGAAGACCAAGGAGCTCATCGTGGACTACAGGAGGAATGCTGACCCACATCCACCCATCCACATTAAGGGGACGGCTGTGGAGCGTGTGAGCAGCTTCAAGTTCCTGGGAGTCCACATCTCTGAGGATCTCACCTGGACGACCAACTGCTCCAAGCTGGTCAAGAAGGCTCACCAGCGCCTCTTCTTCTTGAGGACTCTGAGGAAGAACCACCTTTCCTCAGACATCCTGGTGAACTTCTATTGCTGCACCATCGAGAGCATCCTGACCAACTGTATAACAGTCTGGTACGGGAACTGCTCTGCCTCGGACCGGAAGGCGTTGCAGAGGGTCGTGAAAACTGCCCAGCGCATCGCCGGAGCACCACTTCCTGCCATAAAAGACATCTACAGGAAGCGGTGTCTGAAAAGGGCTGGGAAAATCATCAGAGACCCCAGTCACCCATCACATGGACTCTTCACCCTCCTGCCCTCTGGGAGGCGCTACAGGAGCCTCCGGACTAAGACCACCAGGTACCGGAACAGCTTCTTCCCCACAGCTGTCAGACTCCTGAACTCTGCCTCCTGACATCTGACCCACGTTAACACATGGACTGAACATACACACACCCACAATGGACAACCGTACCCTCAAACACACAATAATAACATGGACTGAACCACCACTCACAACCACTAGCACTTTATACAGCCTCTGTAGAAATTATCCACACCCTCACTTATCTTAACTGCACTACTGTATAGCTCTGTGTAAATAATCATTCTGTACATACAATAATTTTTAACCTTACAACTGTTTACAACTTGCATAGTTCCCATTTCTGTATAGCTGTATAACTCAGATTTCTGTAAAGTTATTTATTTCATCTTCTGTATAGTTTTTCATATTTATATCCTGTTCATATCCTGTACATAGCTTGTCGTCACTACAGCCTGTACATACCTATAGTTATAGAATATTCACAACATACTTCATACCGTGTACATTATAACATACCATAATAGACCCATTTCTGTAATATACTTGCATATCTATATTATTGCTAATATATATTGTAATATATCTATATCACTAAAGCACTTCTGGATGGATGCAAACTGCATTTCGTTGCCCTGTACCTGTGCATGTGCAATGACAATAAAGTTGAATTCTATTCTATTCTATTCTCTTCTATTCTATTAAAATGATTGTTTTTTCTTTGATCCTTGTGTAGAATAAGTGGTTATGATGATTTTTTCTTGTGAAAGGTGATTTTAGGTCAGAGCTGTGACAGCACAGGATGTTGAATAGAGTGAACAACAGGAAACATATGACAGCAGTGCTGTAAAACTGTTAAAATGCTGTAGATTGAGATGAGTGATGTTTAAGATTATATAGGAACAAAAGTCAGAAAGTCAGAAGATAATTAGGTTTATGCTTTTGATTAAAGACTCCCAAACATAATAGGTTGAACCAAGTCTGAATAAAGAGAACAATTGAGGGACATAAGGTGGGGAAGCCGTAGTAGGGAGAAAGTGTTTTCTATCCTTTACAGGAGAAGATTTTTACAAGAGAGGGACCCAGAAAAGGGACAGACCACTAGAGATTCACAAGTGTAGGGGGTCTCTCACCGGGTATGATTGGGTTCAGGGGTGAGGGAGGAGTTCTGATTGAGCTCTGCTCGCACTCTTATTCTCTCCTGCCGTTGACCAACTTTAGGCTCACTGATACTTTGGTGTGATTAACCTCAAGCATGAGTGTTCTCAAGTGGGAGCTGGCGTCGTATTACTAGACCACCTAGATGACCTGAGGTTGTCTGGTTGGCTGAGCCAGACGACGCCTAGAGAGGGTTAGAGCAGTGACTGTGGTGCCCATGACGTCAGGGGTGGACAGGGAAGCAGCTGAATGGGCCGAGGAGTGACCCAACATAATGTATGGCGACCTCTGGTGGTCCAGAGGTCGAGAGAGGGAGTGTCAGGTGGGAGTAACGTGTTATGCTGCTATTATTTGCTGCTATTTTTTATGATCATTATTACTATTCCATTAATTATTAATATTGATAGTGCATTTAAATGTTTAAACATATTGGCACCCAATTAAGCTTTTATTACAGGTCCAGGAAGAACCACTTTGAACTGTTGAGTTGAATCTATAATCCCAAATGCTTTTCAATGCTCCTATAATCTTAAATGTTTCTGTGCGGACTGCAGGGACAGGAAATATACTCTGTGTAAAGACAGGAAGTTACATGTTTTTGAAGTTGCATGCTTCTGCAGAAGTGAAACCGAAAGCAGAGTCTCAGTGCAAGTAATTCTGAGGAGCAGTTTCGATGATGCTATTATCTTTTATTCATTTATCTTTGATTAAGCTTTGATTAAGCTTTAAGTAGTTGTATTAGATTGAAACATTTGTTTTATATATTTTACATGTAAGTCAAGATTATTACACACATACACACACATAGTTTCAGTTGTGTACGTGCTGGCCTTCTGTCTGGTGGAAAGGTTACAAGGTTTAGCTGAGGAAGGGAAGGGTGAAATAAAGGGCAGCAGAAACTGACACCCACATACACACACAGTATTAGACTCATTTATATAGGTAAGAGTTTAATTATGTTTTGCTTGCAACTGCAAAATTGTGCCTGCATGAGTGACAGTTTGTGCAGAACGTGGACCTGATGTTCCAGAAGATAAGCCTGGGCAGGATGGTGACAGGAAGCACCTGGGTTCGAGCCGAAGACAATGTTCTTTTTTAAACTGTGTTAAAAGTTAACTGAACGTTTGTGGTTTTGGATTGACGTATGCTGTATTGGCCAACCCTATAAAGTCTTTGTTCTGACTATTGTAAGTTAGTTCAACACCGAATCACAGTGTTGGACTCCACATGTGTAATTCATTAAAATGTCGTCTAATTGCACCAGGCCGGGTCAGTGGTTATTTTGGATTCCCCTCAATATCTGAACCTTAACATTTGGGGGCATCGTCCGGTGAGAGGGGAATTTTGGAGCTGTAGACGGAGAGATCCAGGGTCCGTGGTGATTAGACGGGCAGATACGAGTCAGTGGTCGAAAGTGAGTGACAAGCCGGCTTATCCAAAGGTAAGGCACATACCTGTTGAATTTTCCAAAGTGTGCCAGATTGGACATTACAAAATTAAAGTCTACTCACTGAAAATTACTGGTGAATGTCTGTTTTGATTTTGGTGAAAATCTCATGAGAATTGAAATTGAAATAAGGATAATGAAATTTGCATACAGGCCTCGTAGAGGTGTTGATGATGCAGTGGTCACTCTGTTGAATTTCCTTTATTGCCATCTTGATGGTGCCAAAGCTCATGCTCGGCTCTTATTTATTGATTTTTCTTCAGCTTTTAATACTATCCAGCCACATCTTTTAGTTGATAAACTTCTTAACCAGTTTAAACTTGATTTTAATCTCATTGGTTGGATTTTAGACTTTTTAACTGACAGATCTCAGTGTGTGAGAGTAAACAGTTGTTTTTCCAAACAGCTGAACTCTTCTACTGGCTCACCACAAGGTTGTTGTCTCTCTCCTCTGTGTATTTTGTACACTAATGACTGTCGCAGTACACAGGCCAACAGGCATTTCATTAAACAATGACACAGTCATTGTAAGCCTCCTTCATGGTGAAGAGGATTCCCATGGGCCTGTTGTGGATGAGTTTGTTTCGTGGCGTGATCAGTGGGCGCCCGATCCGGCTTCGGGCTGTACGCCCTTTTTAGCCATAGCCAGTGACTGGTCCTCTCAGCAGTGTTAGCTAATTCTCTTATAGCCTGCCGTTGAGCCTGTCCTCTGATCCCAATCTCTCTAAGCAGTTTTGCTGTTGTACGGGCAACAAAGCCCCTGCACCCCACTTCCACCGGGCGCAACTTGATCTTCCAGCCTCTGTCCTCTGCCTCAGCTGCCAAGTTGGCATACCGCAGCTTCTTACGCTCAAATGCCTTCTCAGTTGCTTTCTCCCATGGTACCGTCATCTCAATGAGGTAAGCAATTTTGAGAGTTAGACCAAAGGACGAGGTCTGGTCGCAGAGTAGTTGTTATGATCTCTGTGGGAAAAATTAGCCTCTGATCCAAGTCCACCTTCATCTGCCAATCCCTGGCAACCTTCAGCCCAGGTCCAGGGTTGTGGGGCTCGTCCTCGGCTTGTCTCCCTCTCGGACAAACATTGATGAAAGCTGACGCTCCTCTTGGTTTGTGAAAGGTTAAGCGTTGATGGATTTTTTTCTTGCACTCAACTTTCTTGGCTAGACACCTGAGGACCTGGCTGTGTCTCCATGTGTATCTGCCCTGAGTAAGGCTAGTCCTACAACCAACCAAGATGTGCTTGAGTGTGGCTGGGACTGTACACGAGGGCAGGCTGGGTCCTTTCCAAATGACAGCTGCAGATTTATGGGGGAAGGCAGCACATCGTATGTTGCTTGGATGATGAAACTTAGTCTATTAGACTCCATTCCCCAGATTTCACTCCATGAGAGTTTCCTCTTTTCAACACTCTCCCAATTTATCCAGCGACCCTGCTTGGCCAGCGCTACGGCTCTGGCATGTCTGGCTGTTTCCTCCTGTCGACGCACCTCCTCCACCACCATTTTTCGACATTTGGTTACAGATACCTGTCGCCAGCGAGGTGTTACTGCTCCAAGACCAAATCCTCCTCTGCCCTGTTGGATGTGACCCACCACCAGTGTTGGGGAGTAACGGAATACATGTACCGCTGTTACGTATTTAAAATACAAAATATGAGTAACTGTATTCCGTTACAGTTACCATTTTAAAAGGTGGTATTCAGAATACAGTTACTTTGCTGAAATAAAGGGATTACACAGCGGTATTTTCCTGTTTCATATGTTCGGCTATGCCTCTCTATTTTTGGTTTCCACGCCCCAAACAAAACACGCATTAAGAGGCTCTAATGTCTGTGTCTCAATCTCGCGGCCCATGTCACCTCTACTTGCGGCCCGCATAATGACGTGAAGAAATATTTAAAAAAATTATTCACAAAAATGATTTAATATGAAGCCAATAGGCAGAGTGTTACAGGCAAAGCCCTAAAGAATGCAGCCTCATGGGCAGTGTAGTCCGTGCTGCAGGGAGAATGGACTGCCACACCCGTGATGTGTCTGTGAGCGACGGAGGGAGAAAAAGGAAAAGTACGAGTTGTCACCGAGCAAAAACGGGAGCTGGAAGCATGTAAATATAATAATAACCACTGCAGCCAAAAAGAGTGCCTGACGAGCCCAGTTGTAAGTAAGCTATTAAGACTCGGCTGTACACTTTTTTTGTGTTTTTCTCCAAAACAATAAGTTCCGTTGGAGCAGCCTTTCAACGCCTCTCTCTGTCTCTCGCTAGCAATGTTGACTCAGACAACAAAGTAAAGCTAGTTTTCGGCTATGAGCCCGACACGGAACCCACTGTATTAGCCAGAGGTCCCTTTACTACGGTTCGGAGCCGCGGACCTGTTTTATATACGCGCGGAATAGTTTTCTATAGGAGATCGCTGCAAAAAGTGCAGCCTTACCTAATGTCCACCTACTGTTACTCATTTTATACTAAGATTTAAAAATCTAGTCGGTATTGGTATGGCGAGTAGCCTTCAGTAATAGTAATAAAGCACACAGCAATAGTACATTCATGTAGTTGTAAAAAGGACGATAATATAATAGGTAATCCAAAGTATTCAGAATACGTTACTGTCATTGAGTAACGTAACGGAATACGTTACAAAATACATTTTGGGGCATGTATTCTGTAATCTGTAGTGGAATACATTTTAAAAGTAACCTTCCCAACACTGCCCACCACGTCACGATGTCGAAGAGCAGATTTAGCCTGTAGCACAGTTGTGGCTGGGGTCCACTTCCTTGCTAGGGTGGGAGCAGTGCCTCTCACTATGGGGTCCCGGGAGTCCGTGAGTGACATCTCAAACCTCACTTTTGCACATTTAAACTCCTCTACCAGACTAGGGATAGGTAATGCCAGTATCCCGTCGCTATAGAGTCCAACGCTGCTGAGGCATTTGGGAAGTCCGAGCCACTTCTTAACGTAGGAGCTCACTAGCCTCTCTAGTCGATTGGCATGATTGAGTGAGACCTCGTACATTGTCAACGGCCACAGTAGTCTGGGTAATAACCCAAACTGGAAGCACCAAAGCTTCAGTTTCCCTGGGAGTGCAGTGTTGTTAATCCGCTTGAGGTCATTAGCCAAGTTCGGCCTTAGTTGTTCTAGTTGCCACGTATCATTGAGGTCTGCATTATACTGAAGTCCAAGGCTCTTTATGGACTTCTCTAAGACTGTTGGAATTGGTTCTCCACTGATATAGAATTACTCGGCTGTTAGTTTTCCTTTTATGATGGAGATGCTGCGAGATTTACTTAAACTCCATTCTTGCCCATTCAATGTTTTCCAGTACTGTTTAATAATGGTGTACTGCTTGTTGTTATTTAGGTTTCATTTCTTTTGTGCACTTTTTTGTGCTTGTTTTCCTCTTATTTCTTTCTTCATCCCTCTGCTGTCATCTTTGACGTCTACAAGGTGTACAGAATCAGGTCAGTTCCGAGGCACAGTGTCTCTCTCCCTCTCTTTTTCTGCCTAACTTCATTGCCTCCCTTTTTTGTTCAGATTGTCCGTTCCTGAATTCCCTACCCTTTCATCAGTCCATCCACATCTTTTCCCTTGTGAAGCCAATCCCATTCACACCCAGGAAGACAGAAACACCTCGAAAAAGTGAGTGTGTATGTGTGAGATGGAGACAGACAGTGGTGAGGTGGTGCTGTATGGGTGAAACAAGTTTAAAAAGAGGAGTTTTGCCCCTCAAATGGCAGCAACAAGGTTCCTGGTTCAATTCCACCATCAGGCTGAGCCTTTTTGTGTGGAGTTTGCATGTTCTCCCCGTGTTCCCCTTATGTTCTCCCTGTGAGTTCTCTGAGGGCACTCCAGCTTCTTCCCCGAGTCCAAAGACATGTAGTTAGTAGGTTTAGGTTAATTAGTGATTTAAAATTGCCTAACGGTGTGACTGTCATTCTCTCTGTGTTAGCTCTGTGACAGACTGGCGACCTGTCCAGGCTGTACCTTGCCACTCACCCCATAGCGACTGGGATAAGCTCCAGTTCCCCCAGAACCCTGATTCGGATAAGCAGAAGATAATTGATTAAATGATCAATGTAAAATTTCTTCTTCTTCTTCCTTGAATGTGCAGCCTATGCAGATGTACATATTTGTGGTAAGGGCATAATAATTAACCAAAACTATATGTAATACAATTTTACTGAAATGACAAGAAAAACTAAAATAAAACAACTAAAAATAAATAAAAGAAATATTTTCACGTATCAACTGTGAGGCTTGGATGCATTTTTTTGTCTTTGATTCTCAGATTTATTTAAGTTGTAGTGTCTATTTTGAACTTCTGAAAAAACCCACAACAAATAAACAGTAATGTAAATAAACAAATATCTTTTATACCAGGTTAATTAAAAAATTAAAATGATAACTACCAGAAATTACACCAACCATTTTCAAACAACAAAAACTTAAATGATCAAACTCGCTCTGAAAACATGTCAAACAAAAACTCACAGTAAACTAGAAATAATATCTACTTAGAAAACACAGAGAACTATGGTGTGTGGTTGTCCAAATGAACAGTGAATAGCCCAGCAGTGTTCACACTACATGAACGCAGACTGCTGATTCACTTCACTACAAAGAATAGGAGCTGGAGATAAAAGAATGCAGTTTTAGCTTTCGGTTTGACTTTTCGGACCTTCTATATCCACCACAACATTTATCCAAGGTAACAATCACAGATCCCTATGAGTAATCCTTATGACAGTAAAGAGGAAGAACTCAGTGGAAGAGACTTGTGGCAGAGCTCAGGGATGGGGGGCTGAGGCAACAAGACCGTATGGCTACCTAAGTCAGCTGTTTACCCGTCTTTCAGTTTTTATGTGAAGATGGGCTAATGCGAGCTTAGAGACAGAAAGAATTGTCTGTTCAGTACTGATGAAAAAGAGGACACTATTATTCAGAGTAACTGATCGCATAAACATTTACCCAAAGTAACTGATAACAACCTAAACTTTTATACTAAAAATACTACCAATTAATTTTTAAGTCTCTCATATATTAATAATCGTGTTGTTTTAAGGTATTCTCCAACACCAGTTGTTTCCTTTTGATGGTAACTCGTGCAGTGGCTGTGTAGGATGACCATTGTTATTCAAAAATGCTGTTCACTTAAATACTAGGAATATTTGGAAATAAAATGTTTTTTAAAATCAAAAGAGATTAATATCACTATCTGAAATAGCAATGAAGTGCAGATATCAGGGAATCACTCACTGAAACGCGACATCAGGTAGCTCAAATACAAAGCCTTTTGTCTGCTGCCCGGGGGCTTAGGCAACAAACTAACCCATTAGTGGAGAGTCTGGACGTGTGTGTGTGTGTGTGTTTTGCTGTGTGTGTGCGTGTGCAGTCTCAATAGTTTGGTCTACCTTCACTGACGCATTCTCCCCTCTCCCCCGTTAACGTGCTGTTGCTAAGATACCATCTGCTCATCCTTACTCTTCTACACACAAACATCAGCTTGTGTATGTGTATGCGTGCGTGTGTGTGTGTGTGTGAGCAAGAGACATGTTTCTCACTACCCCTTGACTGTCCTTGGTATAAACATTCCTCCTCATTCCTTCACACCCTTTCACCGTGTTAAAGGTCACCTGACAGTAAGAAAGGTGTTTTTTTCTTCCCCCCACTCGCCTGCAGATCCATCCCCGTCTCCTGAAACCTGCAGACAATTTGGGCTGACCTGAGAGCAGATGAGGGGATTCAGAAACCAACATTTGCACCTTACACTTCTTTAAACAAAATCCCACAATGTACTAGTTCTCCATTTAAATATATAAATAATAACACAGTGTATGGCCCTTATCACTAAACCAATAGCTGGAGGTAGTGCTGGGCGATATGACGATATATATCGTGTGGACGATAGAAAAGTGTCTATCGTGCCATTTGTCTTCTATCGTTTCTATCGTTTCTAACCCTAATTTTATAAATTATTACATAAAATATATAATTAACCCTTTACAACCGGTCGGAGCAGGCACGCTCCGTTTTGCCTAACTATTTTTAAATCCATGTAGAACTGGAACCACGTAAGGTACCGCAATAATTTTTTTTTTGCATATGAAACCGTAGGAGTTGTACTTACATCTTATTCCATTAGCTTGCCCTAGGTCACGGTTTCCTTCCACATATAGCTTTGCAAAAATTGCATAAAAAGCACTCAGAGCAACAAAAACATAATATTCCAGACTCGCAGCAACAAAAACATAATGTTCCAGAAACAGGCTTTGCCGATCCGATCAGCTGTTCATAACACTTCCTAGTTGGAATATAACTCAGCACGAACTATTGCATGTCCGCCATTACCTGTCCGAAACCGGAAGTGACGTCATTTTCGCGGAAAATGTAGTTTTCTAGCTTCAAAGCCTATATTGGTGTTTTTAAAAGTCATGTTTGACTTTATGCTTTTCTGTATCATTTCTGGGATGCTTAGAAGTCAAATTGCACTGTTGGAAATAGTTTATTTTGATGCACATGCTGTGTTTTTGCACATTTGCATTTATTTATTTTCATTTTTCCTGCAGCATATAAAAATTAGTGTATCTCAAAAATAAAACTATGAAGACACTCAAAATAAATTTCCTGTGGTGGAAAACTATTTTGTGCAACTTTTTGTATTTACAGTTTTGAGGGATAAGCCTCTTAAATTTCTCTAACTAGAAATATATGTAAAAAACAAAAACGATTTTCAATTTTTTTGTAGTTTATTGCACTTTTTTGCAATTTATGTAGTTACTATGGACTTAATGCATACATATTATTAAAATTTGGGCTATAACGGTTGTATTGATGTATAACAACTAGAAATGCTCCCACAAATGGCACTACAGCATGTAAAATGTAAAGATAAGCTCTGGCGGACTTGGTTCTATGGTAGGTCTTAAAGGGTTAACTAGCCTGTGGCAAATATATTAGTGTTGTCTTCTCACTATACATGCTCTTAACTTTATGCAAGAGAAAATAAAGTATAAAAAAAATGATATTTTTTGCAAAGAAACTCCGTCTTGTGTTTTTGACACATTGTGCTGCTTTACGTGCACCCGGATTTGTGACATGCTTTAGGGTAACTCAAAACAAAGACTGCACCCTCTCCACTCGCTGTTTACAGACTGCATACTTTCCAGATGACCACAGGTCAGGTGGTATATTGTGATATATATCATTATCGTGATATAAAATAATTCATATCGTGATAAATATTTTTTCCATATCGCCCAGCACTAGCTGGAGGTACAACTCCCATGAGCCTTTTTACAGTGTGCCAGTGGCAAAGACTCATACAGCGCTGGCAAAACACAGAAAAAGTAAAATTGTCAGATTCTTATCCAATACACAGTGCCCTCAGGGTAGCATCTGATCAGTCCCAGAGAAGCCCAGACCTCCCTCTCCCCAATCACCTCCTCCAGCTTGTCTGGGGGAACACCGAGGCATTCCCAGGCCAGCCAAAAGATATAATCTCTCCAGCGTGGGCAGACCCAGCATCAATCAACACTGATGAGTTGATGATAGAATTTACCTCCTCAACTACTGCAATTAACCAATAATTTAATTATTCAAGAGAAAAATCCGACATACATGAATAGAATAGAATTCAACTTTATTGTCATTGCACATGTCACAATTACAAGGCAATGCAATCCAGTTTGCATCCATCCAGAAGTGCTTTAGCAATGATATAGATATATTACAAAATATATATTAGCAATAATATAGATATATAGATATATTACAGAAATGGGTCTGTTATAGGCAGGCCCGGCCCTAACCAATCTGGCGCCCTAGGCAAGATTTTAGGTGGCGCCCCCCTACATTGGCAGTGTAGTGTATGTACTCACAAGAAACCGAATAGCTTTGTCTTTGACCTTTTTTTTTTACTTAAAGAAAGCAAATTCACAATCAGAATAATTAACAAGATAAAAAAATATATGAATAAATAAATGAATACAAAAAATAAAAAATGAATATATGAAATTCAATAAATTTTACATACATAAACACAATAAAACGTGTCTACAAGTTGGATAAAATAAATTAAAAATACAATATAAATAAGGCACTGCACAAAACAAGATATTAAATAAACCAGTATGACTTTAACAACTATATTACAAAAAAGGGGATCCTACAGAGTTCTCTAGTTGTGCTTTTTAATACTGCATTAACTAGAATGACTTACAAATTACTGTACACCACCCCCTCATCAACCTCACATCACCTGCTACAGCCTTACTCTCCTAGTCTTTCTTGCAGCAAAGTCATCTACAACATCATCATATGACAACTGATTTGAGACCACATGATTTATGCTTATGATGGAAAGTCCACTGAGACGTTCTTGCATCATAGTAGATCTCAGGTAGGTTTTAATGAGTTTGAGCTTAGAGAAGCTTCTTTCAGCAGCAGCCACTGTAACAGGAAGAGTGGCAAAGATTCTCAGAGCAACCCACATGTTGGGGTAAATTTCTGCCAGCTTCTTCTCATGCAGGAAGGTCAAGAGTTCCATGTTTGTCATGTTCTTTGATGGCAATGGTGGGAAATTCTGCATTTCCATTGCAAGTTCTGTGCCATTAATGTCCGGCTGGCTGTCATGGGTCAGAGTAGTACTCAGTGTTTGGCACTGCTGTAGCAGCTCTTCTTTTTGTAAGTTGTGGAAATTGGAAAAAGGTGGAGGCAACAGGAAGACCGCTTGATGCTGCTGCATCACTGCTGGGTTGTGCTGCTGAGGTGGAGGCAACAGGAAGACCGCTTGATGCTGCTGCATCACTGCTGGGTTGTGCTGCTGAGGTGGAAGCAACAGGAACACCGCTTGATGCTGCTGCAAAACTGGTGGGTTGTGCTGCTGAGGTGGAGGCAACAGGAAGACCGCTTGATGCTGCTGCATCATGGCTGGGTTGTGCTACTGATGCTGCATCACTGGTGGGTTGTGCTGCTGAAGTGGAGGCAGCAGCGGTAGATGTGTTAGATGGCCCAGGGGTGGGATTTAGAAACTTCAACAGTGCATCTGAAGAGAGGAGTATGTGACACCACTGAGTATTAAAGTCTAATAATAAAAACATATGATTCCAGGAATAAAATGAAATGATATAATATAAATGAAAAACCAAAGAGATATATGTATGATGTTAACTGATATGCAAATTAGATTAGATTCAATTTATTGTCATCATTACAGTGAAATGCTGAATAGCAGAATGCAAAGTAACAGTATAATATCATATGAGAATGTTATGTTATGATTATCTTTGACCGAATCACAGCAGTGCTCATATTAAAAAACAGCATTCCCTCTCATGTGATATTGCTTAATTAACATTAATGATGTGCACTTTAACAACTAGGCTTACAACTATAATATATACAGGGGTGGAAAAGTGACTATTACCTGCAGGGTAAACGTTAGCTAACCAGAAGGCAATAACAATGTAAACAAAAAACACCTGCTTAAAAGATGAATACAAATGAGGAATGGTGGGAAAGGTGGGAGTACTGTAATTACCTAACGTTACATTATTATTTTCCATAACAATTTAGCCCCCTCCACAATATTAACTGAAGTTAAAACAGTTAACTAGCTATTTATTGATTAGCAATTAGCGAATCATGTAACATTAGCTTAATGCTAAAAATTTAGGTTACTATCACATTCAGACAAATAATTTCATGTAGGCTAACGTTACCTACCTCTGTCTTTTTCTCGTTTCTCCTCCTCTTCTTTTCTCTTTTTTCTTCCCTGGGCACCTGACAGTTTTGGCCGTTTTGACATCTTGTGTTGATTTTTTGATGTGGTGACGTCCAAAAGGAACCATGATATGGGAAGGGAGGGGGCGCACCGTGCGGGGGGGGGCATAATGTTGTAACAAATAATATTTCTATTAAATAAGCTTTACTTTGCATTTTAATTAACGTGGGATTATTTTTTGTATTTAGAAATAATAGTACCAACTTTTTTTTCTTTTTTTTTTCAACATTTGTGGCACTGGCGTGGCGCCCCCTGATGGACGGCGCCCTTAGCATTTGCCTATACGGCCTATGCCACGGGCCGGCCCTGGTTATAGGTAGGGATGGGTATCGTTTAGGTTTTATCCGATACCGGTGCGAAACCGGTACTTTTGAAACGGTGCTGGTGCTTAAACGGTGCTCAAACCGGTGCTTAAAGAATGGAGAACACAAAATTGTCCAAAAACCTCTCATGTTCAGCTGTTTTTTTGTAAAAAGATAACAATGTTAGCCTTTTCTGCAGCTATAGGGCATATATGGTCTCACTCTTGGCTGGAAGCAGTGCTTAAACAATGGAAAAAACACAAACTTT
This sequence comes from Oreochromis niloticus, assembly GCF_001858045.2. Lineage (NCBI taxonomy): Eukaryota > Metazoa > Chordata > Actinopteri > Cichliformes > Cichlidae > Oreochromis > Oreochromis niloticus. Next base: position 1,741,321 of record NC_031965.2, read on the forward strand.
GTCCAAAAACCTCTCATGTTTAACTGTTTTCCACTTTTTCTTTGGTCATTTTAGCCTTTTTGGCCAGGGTGAAGGGAGTATCTGCCATCAAACAAGAAGACAGCCGCATGTAACTACGACGGTGTTTGCTAGTTCACCTTACATGCATTAATGTAATAACGTGGTTAGCATACTCAACGTTAATTACACACGAACAACATGAAGCTACTCACGCAGAGGAGAACGGCTGCTGCTGCCATCATCATCCTCATCATTTCTGCTACGCTGGCAGGGCTAGGAGCCAGGACTCTACTCTTCGGGTTTTTGGGGGATGTTGCTAACTCCGGGTCCGATAACAGGCACCACACCCGCAGTAGATGTGCTCGGTGTGAGGTCTCGCAGCAAGCTATTAAACACGGTGCATTTCTCGGCTTTAAAAAAACGCTATGCGTCGCCAGGTGTTTCATCAGATTTGAGGTGTTACCTCCTTTGACAGTATCACAGTATTAGCTTAAAGCACTTGTTGCAGGCTGCTGAGTTTGCATCTTTTGCTGTGAAGTACAGCCAGACTTTTGACCGCTTCGCCTTGGGCATTTTTAATCTGTAGCTCTGCTCTAAAAGAACGTACGTACCTGGCCCCGCCTACTATCCTCGGAAACGTAAAATGATTGGCTAGAATTGGCTCAGGAAAAAAAAAGCACCGAAATAAAGCACCGAAATGTGCGCTGCTTTTCGGTCTGGTTACTACCGTTTATGTCAGAACCGGACACCGGTACCCATCCCTAGTTATAGGTATGAGGGTACAAAATATGGGTCTATTATGGGTATGTTACAATGTACATGGTATGAAGGTATGTTATGAATATGCTATAAGTATGTACAGGCTGTAGTGTGTGTACAAGCTATGTACAGGCTATGAACAGGATATAAATATGAAAACTATACAGAAATATGAACTATGCAAGTTATAAACAGTTGTAAACAGTTGTAGAATTATAATTATTGTATTGTACAGAATGATTTATCCATACAGAATTATGCAGTAGTGCATTTAAGATAAGTGAAATATGTGGATAATTTCTGTAGAGGCTATATAAATACAAAGACATACAAGATTTTTTTAGCATCCAACAGATGAAGTGGACTCAGAGGATGTTTTCTTTTATACCTCTTGGCTCTGTTATTAGACTTTAGATTAAAAAAATGATGGGAGACTCTGGAGTCTGCTTTGAGTGGTGAGGTACAGCAGGTGTTTTTTAATTCTGTATTTATTTTTGTCTCTTTCATTTAGCCAAATACCCGCATCCTGCAGCCTTAACTGCCATGTGTTTTGTTACTTATTAGATGAGAGGGACACCTTTCAAAATAAAGCTTTCCATGGAGATCCATTTTCTGCTGGTGCTAAATATTCTCCTAATTTTAGTTTTTACCAGGAAAACCATTGCACAAGTGCACTGAGCTAGGAGCCGAGGCCCACTGCCATTGACTGATGATTCACTTGAGTGAAATAAACAGCAAAGATGCAAAGAGAGACACAGGGAAAGGTATAGAGAAATGCTCTGTTTATGTGGGCTGTCTGTCCATCAGCTGGACAAAGGAGACCCGGAGCATTTGGCTTTTTAAAGAACTCATATGGAAAATAAAATAAAGGAAACTCCCACTCCATTAGTAAACAGTACATGCTATACAAGGACAAGACTTCTGTGCCTTTGTTGAGTCACAGCTGACCCAAAAGCTTTCCAGTATGACATTCATATGAAACTGTTTTAGCCAAAACTATGTGTCAGGAGCACTCTGGTAAAATAAGTCATTAATCATTTACATGAATAATGTCATTTCCCATATATTCCTGTGCACAAGTTAAAGGCAGTGAGAGCAGGAACAAGACCCCACCACAGAGCAGATCGGGCATCTCTGACATGAGTCACACACAGCATGCAATGGAGGAACTGGGGTGAAGGTAGGTTACAAAGCAGCTTGAAGGACCAAAGGGCTGGCAGTATTTTATGGGACCTCTGCTGAGTGTCATTCTATGCTGCTCATTTGTTTTGTTCCCCAAGTATCTGAAATCTCTAAACTCTTATGTTTAAACCAAACTATCATGCCACCTTAAAACGTAGCTCTCACTGAGCATTAGACCAGGAAACTAAGCTGTTAGCCAGCAGCTCCTTAAATGCCACCATTTAATATTCACAGCTTGTACACTTAATTAGTTACACAGACAAATAGACAAAGGCAACTTTGTGAACTGAACTAGTAGAAACAGTTACAGTGACAAACGCTGGCTCACTGTTAGTGTGTGCGCATGACTGAGGTTTCAAAATAGTCTTTGGCAGGATTTCTGAAGGAAACGCATCACTACAAACTAATAATCGGATCCCATAACTGTACGGTGCATCATGGCGGTGGTGGGAATATTCAAGTTTGGCTCTTCTGGAGTTATCTGCACTGAATTGACTCCACCTGCCCAAGAGGAAGTAGCATGTTTCCCTCTCTGGTTGAAATCCTTCTGAAGAATTATTGGTACTGGAGCACGATAATGAGCCTAAACACACTTTTCCAAGAGCTACTAGTTAACCGAGAAAAAAGATTTTTCACAAAATTCTCTTGCTGTTAAAGAAAAGGGAGGGAAGACACGTTGAGAAAGACATTTTGATAAAAAATATTGTGACAATATTCTACAATTTGCAGATTTTAACTTTCACTTAAATGAGTAACATGTGGGACTTTTGGACCCACAAATAAAGATTTGTGTGACTTCGACTGGCTACAATATTGCAATGCTGCATAAATATTAACTTAAGAAACACTTCTGCTGTCACTGCTTTACATATTCCTAATACACTGTTCGATAATATTTTTATGATTTTTCAGGATTTTAAATGCGGAACATTTACTTATAAAGTAGTATTTATGCATTTCTTGCACACTGAAAAAGTCACTGGGAACATTTTGTCCAACTTCAACCACAACAGTTATTTCTAACATAATTTTGAGCTGAACGCACTGCTCAAAAAAACCCGTTGTGATAAAGCTTAAACAATCATGGAGCTCTAAGGACCTCGGGGATATATTGCACTGTCCTCTACATCTCTGTAAAATAATGAAACAATACTGCCCCCTTTTGCTGGAAATATGGAATTTTATTCGATTCAACTTTTATCACAGAAAGAGACGAGCAACCTGAAGAAAAAGACGGCATGAAAACAAAAAATGAGAGGACGCTGCCAAAGTTAGGTATGCTGGGATTAAATATTCCTTAGTTTGACTTGGTGATTTCAACATGGCTAATGTTAGACATGTCATGCTAATATTACTTTTACTTCAGTTTCAGTCCAGGACTCTTTACGACCATAAACTGCTCCCTTTACTTCAGAATAAAAGATTCAAGTTCTTCTTGTACTGCTGACATTTGACTGTATCGACACATATTTCTTAAGAACAGAGTGAGACAACAATCATGATGATTCCAGGATTATTGTTTGAAGGGGGTGGTGGTCACAAGGCTTGGCGCTTTGTCTGCATCATTTACAATTAGAATCTGAATTATTATGACATTATATAGAAAAAGAAATCAGGTAGTCATAGTTGACTAACAAAGATGAGGAACATAATGGCCCCTTTGGCATATAAGCCTATTCTCTAACACAAAGACTCAGATATTGATATTTCAAATGTGACATATGCAAAACTTTGCAGCACATTTCCTGTTTCTTTCATATTTTTGCAGCATCGACGATCTGCTCCTTCTTGTAATCCTGATGTTTTGAGAACTGAGTTGAAGTGTCATCCCAAAGTTCTGGTTTGGGAAAAAAATGATTAAATCCAGTGAGTACTGTGAAGTATGTAATTCTTACAAAAAGAAAGTATGTTTGTTGTTTTGTCTTTTTGTGTGTCTTAATTACTCACAGCATCCATAAAGCCTGTTTATACGAGCAATGTCATTGGCACTCATCTGAAAAGCATTTCCGAAGTCAAGATTAGGATTGGACCTGGCAACAATCGTTGGCTGCCCATTCCTGGAGAAGGAGTATCTAAAAGAACAAACGACAGCACATACTGTGATGGACCATGCTCATATATGCAGCATTCATTCTTATATAAAGAATACTTATGAACAGAGGAGAAAATAGGCTTTTAAAAGTATTGAATAGCCACACTAAAATCCTAGCGATGAATCCGTGTTTTTTAAATTCTGGATATTTTCTCTCAGAAAATGCGAAACATGTAAGGTAACTCAACACCTTACGAGCTCCATTGCACACAGAAACTCACCTGCCATAATGCATGACAGAGTTGAAGTCATAGGGAGTCTGCAAATTGTTGGTAAGCACTTTCTCAAAGTTGCTCTCTTGTCCTGCACAGACATTTCCAGGAGACAAATGTTTAAATGTTACTCTGTCATGGCTGCTACGATATTCAACTACATATCTTTGCTCTCAGCTCTGTGACGATGACAATTATGTAACCATAAGGTCTGCATGTTGGTGTATTTACATTAAAACATTTACATTCTGAGCGAAAATGAGGAAGAAAGTTAAACATGAAAGACTACTGCAAAGTAACAAAGAAAGTGCTATGGCAAAACATTTTTTTACATGTACATGAATAAATGCTTGCATATCATGTCATATATCTACTATTTATACACACAAAAGACTATTTACTACTATATAATTGGTCTTACTATTTTGAATCCCTCCAAGCAGTAAAGTATCATGCTTAGTAGTTAATCCATGTTGCCTTGTTACTTCCACACTTTCTGTTTCCCGTCCAATAAAGTGAAGCATCCTAGTGAGATACTCTGTATTTCTTTAAAATTCATTTACTTAACAATTAATAATAATAATAATAACTTTATTTATAAAGCGCTTTCAACCAAAGTGCTGTACAACTATTTGAAACTAAAAAGATAAATAAATAAAAGTGATACATAGAAATACAAGTAAAAAACACAATACAAATTAAAAACAGTAAGAATTTAAAAACTAAAAGCCATAGAATTAAGACATGTAGGATAGGGTGAACAAATGTGTCTTCAACTTAGTTTTTAAAACCTCCACAGAGCATGCCTGCCTAATGTCTTGAGGGAGGGTGTTCCACAGAAACGGGGCATGAAAAGAAAAAGCATGCTCCCCAATAGTCTTTTTTCTGGCTCTAGGAACCTTTAGAAGGCCAGAGTCCTGAGATCGTAGAGCACGGTATGGAACATAAAGGTGTAAAAGGTCGGAGAGGTATGAAGGTGCCAATCCGTTTAAAGCCTTGTAGGTGAGCAGCAGGACCTTAAAATCTGCTTGAACCTGACAAGGTAGCCAGTGAAGAGATCTCAGTACAGGCGTAATGTGCTCAAATTTCCCAGTTTTCGTTAAAATGCGAGCAGCTGCATTTTGTACCATCTGTAAACCTCTAAAACTTCTCTTTGGTAGCCCATAAAGAAGAGCATTACAATAATCAATTCATGAAGACGCAAATGCATGGACAAGAACCTCTGCAGTGTCGCTTGACAAAACTTGTCTGATTCTGGCTATGTTCCTCAAATGATAAAAGGCGGTCTTTGTTATCTCCTTTACATGAGACTAGAAAGGAGAACACCATGTCGAACCACACGCCCAAGTTTTTTACCTTGTCCCTGCAATTTATGACACTGTCATTGATTTTCAAGATGAAATTTTGGGACAAGTGCTGAAATTTTTGTGGCCCAATGACCATCAACTCTGTCTTATCAGTATTTAGGAGCAAGAAATTATCCGATAACCAGCCCTTAATTGCAGATAGACAAGATTCTAGTTTAGAGACTTCAGCACAATTTCCAATGGTTAAAGGAACATAAAGCTGCAGGTCATCAGCGTAACAATGAAAGGTTACATTAAAAGAACGTATAAGAACACCAAAAGGCAGCAGGTACATAGAAAACAGCAATGGTCCAAGTACAGAGCCCCGAGGCACCCCATGCCTCACTGTACAGGTCTCAGAGAGATCATTTTTAAAACTAACTGTCTGATCAACCATGATAAAACATTTCCTGTAACTCCAATAAAATGTTCAAGCCTATCCAATCAAATGCAGTGATCCACAGTGTCAAACGGAGCACTTAGATCCAGCAGTAATAAAACTGAAGTGCGATCATTGTCGATGTCATTGTCAATTATTTTCTCAATGAGAAATCAAATTTTCAAGAAGAAAAAATGTTTTCATATAGATTAATTTCTACATTCCTGACATGATGCCTTTGAAATCTTACATATGTCAAGATACTAGCTAGTCTCTTGTGTGATTATTGGTTTGAGAGTCTTGGGACCAAAGGAATACCGCATGCAGTGCTGTCTTATCTGCTGAGCTGTAAAATGTTCATTGGTATAAAAAAGAGTGTGCCCCATCCTGGACTAATGTGAAGTGTAACCAAAGGTTCGTGTAGTTGAGCTGACCGGGGATGATGTTCTCGGTGAGGATCTTCACATACTGGTCCCTGTCCGAGCGAACCTGCTCGTGGTGGAAGCCTAGAGCATGAAGAACCTCGTGTTGCACCGTTGACTGGAACAAGCAACCGTTTCTCTGGAGGGAGATTCCCTGTCCTCGGCTCTGACGGCCCACGTACGAATAACACCTGATACACACGGTAAGATTATTAAAAAAACGATTGAGATTGACACACAAACAGGTATCTACTATCAGCCAAAATAAATAAAAAGATACCGGTCTAACCGATCTCCTAAGGTTTTTAAAGATCTGTCTTCCCTCGATCATCTAACAACCCACCCCAGATTCATCTTATTGCCTTACAAGAGGCCAGTCTCTAGTTCTGGCACGAGTGGACTAAACAGTATGTGAAATAATTGAGAACAGATTGTAAAAATGCTATTTACCCTCTTATGAAGGGTATGCACTTCATAGAGTAGCAAACAATAATAAAGCTGGACATTTTACAGTAGAATTTCAGCACAGGATGGAGCTGTCACAGCCCATTTTCATGATACAAATAGAATATTTGCAATAGCTATTTACATTTTAAAGGGTTTTGAGGGCGTGAGTGTGTCAGTCCTGTCTTGTCATACAGTGTCAGTACAGGGAGTGCATTCTCACCCTTCTCCAGAGAAGAAGTAAAGGAAATTGACTTGGTCTGTCCTCCAGACGAAGCGAATGCAGGTGGACTCGTGGAAGGTGAGCAGGGCATTGATGATGATGTTGCGCTCCTGGGTGGCTGCACAAACAAATATGAGTCTGCTGAGGAGCCTTGAACCACAGTAACACTGCATCACCTTCATGTTTAGTTTATTTGATGCATAGAGTTGAATTTCTCAGACGTGCTTTATGAGAAAAAACTCAACAGCTTAGCAATGTTTATGTATATTTTTGTGCTTCCCCTCTCTTATCATCACGTGATGCCTGACAGTCGTCTGTATATTTGATAATAGTAATTAAACTTAGGAGACTGTTAACACTGCCACTGTGACAATAAAATGACAAGTATAACAACCACAGTTTCAGCTGTCCATGTGGCAACGTCAGCGCTGTCACCGCATTGTAAAAAGGTTGTGTTGGCTTTCTGTACGTGGAGTTTACCTGTTCTCGCTAGTCACCATATGTAACAGTGAATTTTAAACATAAAGAGCCGATATCCCCATAACTCTCATACTTCCCATACTTCCATTCCCAGGAGATTGGAAATCGATATTAAATGAAAACATAATTTGGCACGTTTGTGGATCTGTTTGCTGTTGTTGTCACAGAGTTTTAGTTTTATCTGTGGAGCTGGATTCTAAACATGTTATTATTTTCAGTTTACATCAGTTCAGTTCAAGTAACTTATTCTAGAAACAACCTAAATTATATGTCTATTTGATTCATTACATATTTCATCCCTCAGCCTAAACAACTCGTGTTTCCTGGTCTGTCTTTTAACTCTTTAATAAAGATGACATTTGACAACACGTTTAATGAGCATCCAAGGGAGAAATATCTGAAGTCAATGTCAGTGAAGGGTAAAGTTTGTGTTGCTTACAATATACAGAGGAGATGGAGACAGGTACAATGACGTGGCTTCCACTTTTGGGCCACTTGCAGCCAGTGGCTGTGCATGGATCTGCATTCTTGGTTAAAGTGGGTGCAATGTCACCATGAACCAGGCCTTTTGCTGCAGCACAACAAACAGAGAGTGGATGAATGTTCACAGAGCACAGTTTTACTTGTTGAATGCTAAGTGATAAAATGTAAAACAAAAAGGAGAAAGCGAGTGATTGATCATCATGAGTGTTGGCCGTCTATTTTCTGTTAACAGGCTCTGGAAATTTCCATTTTCCTCCAGTATTTCTATGTTAACCAAAAGAGTTTTATTATGTAAAGTTTCACTTACATATGTCATTGTTGACTTTTTCAATGATCGCTGAGGCACCCAAAAACTCATCTGAGGACACAAGAGGGTGGCAGCACTTAACTATAAGCTCTCAGATACAATTCAACTTTAACATCTGGGAAGTATTTTATCATTCAACGCACCACTTGGATCTTTGATGACAGCAGCGCCCTGCAATACAAAAACAGCAAACACAATAACTTGCTGTTCATTGCGTTTAAAATCACACTGACAGATTTTGGTATCATGGACACTGGTATAAGCAGACACGGTGAGAAGTTCACGGCTTTCACAGAACGGATGATCTGATATCGTCGTGTTGGTGTTGTTTCCAGATCATCATGAAAATGTTGTTCCAGGATCAACATTGCAAGTGACCAATCAGAATGTTGTGACGTTATTCTTTTGCGCGCCAAGCCATTCGTGCATTTATGAAATTCCAAGGTTGCAAGGACAATATCAATTCTGGTTAGTGTTTATTAAAGGGTTAGGGTCAGGGTCCGTTGATCGGTGGACAGAGGCGGTTTCTCGCAGCTTAAGTACAGTTTTTTGTTTTACGGCGGTTTTTCCCAAAGTCGCAAAACTATGACGTCACAGCATTCTGATTGGTCACTTGCAATGTTGATCCTGGAACAACATTTAGTATGATGATCTGGGAACAACACCAACACGACGATATCAGATCGTGCTTCCCAGAACAGGAGGCAGCGTTTAACAACATTAACAACAACAAGAGTCAAACGTACCAGAGAAACGGCCATCATTGACAGGAAGAGGGAGAAGAAGAAAGCTGGAGTCATGATGTTGGTCCTCTGCAGTTAACCTACAGTCAAAGTCTGACCAGCATTTGGTTATATGAACTTCAGTGTGTATAAATGCTGGAACAGTAAGGTCAATCAGTGCTGTGAGGAGAACCCAGAAAGCCGATCCTTCTCATCTGGATTTTTTTCCCACTGAAAATGCAACATCCACATGAACAGAATCAGCTTTCTGGGATTTCCTTACCGGTACGATTGAGCATGTATCGAGACGATATGATAAGCTGAGCTGCTTACCTGCTGTACCAGGCGTCTGCTGGATGCAGCAGCTGTTCAGCTGCTCCATCTTTATAGACAGCTCACACAGGGTGTGGCTGACATTTCACCAATGTCTGTTGAGGTTACTTATCAATCCATGACTTTGTTTTTGCTCATGTCAAAACACTGAAATAGCAACAATTTTCCAGGAAGGAAATTTGAACAAAGAAGCGCAGACTGACGAAAGGACTGAGATCATTTCATTATTTCAATTAAAAGTTGCAAAACCCAAAGACGTATGCTTTGCCAGTGTAAATGAAATGTTAATCAGACTTGCTGGGGTGAAATTAATGAAACAGCTTTATTACCATTGGACAGAATAATCAACAAAAACATGGTAATTTATTACATAATATACTTTTCACTGCTAGCACACAAAATACAGAGCTTCCCTCTGAGATGCAGTCAAAAGGAAAAACTCAGATAAAGCACAAATAATGATTAAATGATTAAATAAACAAATAATAATTGTAAAATCTTGTGACGCATTAGATAAATACAAATATAACAGGTGTGACTGGCTGTGGAATTGGTTATGTAACAATGTGTCCAGATCAACGTATTTACAATAGCTTTTTTGATCAAAGTCTAACTGTGTCCTTGGCTTATGACTACAGACAACTTTCTTTATCAACTCTTGGCAAGCAAGACGTGCATGGAAAAAGAGTATATCTGAATAGATGAGTAATTTTCAAGTGACAAAAGACTCAGTGATAACTTTGAGGGCTGGGATGGAAACAGGAAACTGTTTTTTTGTTTTTGTTTTTCCTAAATAAAGCATCCTGTGTGTGACCTAAATAAAAAGACAAATTGTGCTTAAAATGACATAAAACAAAAATATACATGGAGAGTTGTACTGTCCATTTCCTTTTCTTCTGTGTCTTCACTATAATCCATGCACTCAGAAGAAAGGATGTTTCTTACATGAAACAAGTGTTCATTTTTTCATTTGTATTATTCGTTTTTATTTATACACAGAGGACAGTTTCAGGTGGAGGCCTCAACAATGAGGAAGTAAAGCTGGCATCAGCACAACTCAGGGATTTTCACCACAGACACACGTAACTACAAAACTTGCTCACCAGAGCAGAGTATCCCATTTATAGTAACAATGGACCGTTCAGAAAGGTATGCCTCATAAATGCTACCACGGCAAGACAGGACGCATCTACAATGTAATCTGGGGTTAGCAGGTCTATTTTTATGTAGCAATTTGTGTCACTTTAATGCGCTCATCACTGTACTTATCCCTGCCAGTCTTACTGGTTCACAAACAGAAAGTCTGTCAGTTTATGAAGTGTGATCTAAACAGGAATGTTCACTGAAAGCTTGGGGCAGCACCACAGTCATGCTGGCATTCAGACAGGGACTTTAATGACTCATTTATGTTTGACTTATGAGATCTTTCAGCACAGAAGGCTTATTGTTTCAGTTGCATGTGTTTAGGTTTTATTTTATGGATGCCTGACCTGACATGTCCAGGTGTGTGTGTACTAAAAGGTACAACTGATTCTGATTGATCTGTATTAAGGAATTTTACCTGCAGCACAACTTTGCACTGCAGAGTACGTTAGCACATTATGCCATAACACAGGCCCCCGTCATGGCACATGACATTAATAAAATACTGTTGCATGGTTAATGAAATGTAACATGTTACACTGCATTGTAGTCCATGATAGATGTCAGGTTTATATTATTGGATTGTCATTTATGCTTAGAAATATCTACTCATATATGTTTAGAGTTGTATAATCAATGTCATGTTGGTAGAAGTTTGATCCTTAATAGTCTGCAAAGACTTTGTGTGCATTCCAGAGTGTTCTCTTATTGTTTCATGGTATAGCAAACACAAGTATATCTGTTTTAGTCTAAGTGCCTTTTGTTTAGATGAACTGCTGGACTTCCAGGCCAGCAGATTTTGGGAAGTCATTTATGGGGTCACATCTTGACACCCCCCCCCCCCCCCCCACACACACACGGTACTCTCTGGTTAAATGTATATCTATGTAAGACTCATATGTTAATGAACCTATGCATATGCATGTAACCTCAATAAAGGAGCAATGTTACGAGGGAGCAGACGAGAGCGACTGGGGTCAAGCGAAGGAACGGCGCTTGTCGTGGTTCTCTCCCTCATATATGAGTAACACAAAGAACTTTGGTGACTTGTGTCTTGCTTTTGCTGTGTAGTAGAATTGTCTTGAACGTTCCAGCGAAAAGGTTTATGCTACGAACCTATCAATAGACACTAATGTACCAGCCTACCAAACATGCACTATTACATGCCTACATGATGTCCTATGATACGCAGTAATTCAGTTCAATTTAAACATATTTACCACCAATCCATAACAGCTGCCTCGAGGCCTTTATATTGTAAGATACAGACTCCTCCTCCTAAAAACTCATCTTCTTTTACTATTCGTCTACACAACTGCTCATTTATTCTGTCATGGTTGTTGGTAATGCACGCTGTGTCGAAAAGAAAGAAAAGGGACAGAAAGGTGACTGAGGAACGTCAGCGTTTGAGAAACTGCTAGCAAAGAAAGGTGAGCTGACTGACAGCTAACAGGTTAGCTATTAGCAGCTGTTACAAACAGTGTCAGGTGTGACGCTATGACTATCACAATGACCAGCTCAACACCATGAATTTTATTTGACCCTCAATTTCAGAAAGCAGAAGCATACCCCACTCCATGATATATGATATGAGCTCACCCTGTGTCATATCATATGACACATGTGATCATATTTAGATCAAAACATTGCCTTTAAATAATTTCAAAATAAAAGTACTTTGAGCTAAATACTGAGATGACTAAACCCGAAACAGCAAGGCAAGACGATGACATGTTACTAATTAATGAGAACCAAGCTATCCTTTGCTCATGAAGACCAAACGATGTAACCAAAAGTCTTAAAATAGTGACTAAAAGTGGGATTGTGTCATGTGACCTGGGGTAGAAGGAGAAGTTCCCCCTGCCCCTACATCACAGCTAAGAGGCTTATGTGAGTAAAAATGATCAGAGTGCCAAACCAGAGCGTTTCCCCTACTGCCCATCTCTGCTGGTTACATAACTCATATGTGGTTTTAATGAGGTTTAGTTATGCTCAGTTGCTCAATACTGGCACACTGAATATAAATGAAAAGTTCAATTGAAGATGTTGAAGTTACCAGTGAATCAAAAAACAGAATGACAGTGAATCTAATAACAGGTCTCGCTCAGAGCACACAGTCTGATCCTGGGCTGAAAGCGCCACACTGCACTAATCACAGAGAATATCTGACTTATGAATGGGATTATTTAATAAAAGAAGTTGCATAAAATAAATTTAAATAAATGGTAAATGACAAACAGAGAGTTTTAAAAAGTAAAATGATAAATGAACTTATTCTTATGTAGCGCTATTCTACTCTACCAGAGCGTTCAAAGGGCTTTACTCAACATGCCACAGTCACCATTCACACAAGCACCTTTTCTATGCTTTACGTGCTGTCTAACTAACATTCACACACATTCACACTCAGCAACTCTGATTAGTATCTTGTCCAATGATATTTGGCATGCAGACTGGGGGAGCCAGGGATTGGATGTAAGAGAAGAAGAACAGATTCCTCTGTATTTGAAATGAAAAGGCATCATGTTCATGTGAAAATGTGCTAAAGACAAATCTAATTGAAATATAACTACATAAAGTGAATGAAACATGAAGTGAATTATATCCATTTGTAATTCAGTGTTCAAATGAAGATTTGTCATACAGTGAAGGAAGGGGACAAAGTGGGGTGAAGAAGAGATTCGGGGTTCTTCCCTTTTGTCTTCTGTGAGATTAGCAGAAGATTGGATCTAGGGAGGTCACAGTTGAAAAATCCAGCAGTGAAAACCCAACCTGTGAACCTGCAGATCAGTTTGGTATTTTTTGGCTTCAATGGTTAATTCAGAAGGGTTTTTACATCACACTTCCTCTGAAGCCCAGCTTCTTTTCACGGTTGGGTGATTTTAGTTGGAACATGGAGATAAGTACATCCTTAGGCCTGGATGTGCTCATCCTTTCTCTAACCTTTCCTCACCAACCTTTTGTGAGAGGTAAAGGTAGAAGTCTGAGTGTTCTTCTTCATTAGTGCGGATAGCTCTTACAGGTTACCCTAGCCTGTTAAATCTGTCCTTGGAGCCTGCTATCCAGGCTACTAAAGCCATCCCAGTACCACCATCGAGACGGGAGCTACTGTTAACAGGGGGCTGACAAGCCTTCACCTGCAAAGCTACTCGGGTTTCTTCTTATTAGGGTTAGCAGGGAAGACACCTGGACGGGATCAAGGTAGTTAGTACCGGCGAGTCCTGTCACCTACATGGGCTCCAGCTGACTGCTGTATACCGACTTAGACCCACAGGATCAGGGATTGGGACTTTTTTTAATCAGAAACTGAAACCATCTTCCTGCATAGGGGTTGCGTGCCTTGCAGATCGGCAGTGGATGTGTCAAGGATAATTTCAAAGGTCATACCTTTCCCACCATAGGTCATACCTGTTGTTTGATTTGCACAAAGGTGGTTATTAATGTTGTTCTCACTACACATCAGACCAGCTTTACACCTCCTGAATGACTGGTGCAGATTGGTTCTTTCGGTTTTCAAGCTAACACAAGTTAATCAGCCTGACAAATGACGAGAAGATTTTAGCTCAGGAGTGGAAAACTCCACATTGCATTTTTGCCATGTCACTAGCTTAGGGCAGATTTAGGCATTGTCTAGCTAATCTGTCTTCAGCAACAGTCATTAACAGTGATATAACAAAAGCCTCATTGTTGTGTAATTTAGCATACCTCATCCCTTTCTGCCCGTTCCCTCCTTTGGAATGGCTTCCTTATAGTCGCCTTTTTTAAAGCTTCAGCAAACAGTTGATGTAAAGAGTGAACTGAAGAGCCAGGTGCATCTCTGAGGTCTTATGTCAGGACTTGATTTTAATATAATGTTCTTCTAGAGCAGATAGTTTTTTGGGCCGGCCATTTATTTTATCTTACACTTGTCCAGTTTCCTCAGTATTTTTAATGACACACGCCAAGATATGCCAAGTTCTCAGCTATTAACTCTAACTGGAAATCCCCACCAAGATAGTAACAAAGTGGCTAAAAGTGTTAGTATAGTGTAGTATTTAAAATTTGCTATTTGCTAAGTATGATGATTTATGATGATTTATGTATGATTCACAGGTCAGTGTCAAGTGGTTTAACAAACCACAAAACATTCCTCAGAAAGTAGTCAAGTACAAGGACTGGTTTGAAAATTAGTGTAACAACAGCTCATGTCCACATTAATTATATAACTGGCTTTTATGATTTGTTTAATCGACTCGAGTATTTTAAAACTGGACTTGATGTACTTTAGATCTACTGTGGTAGCACACGGAAACAAATTATGAAAAGTGTCTGACTGTCGAAATATTTCCAGGAAATAGGAAGTAGAACTCTATGAAGTGCTTTCAAAGCCTCTTTGTGTCTGCTTTTACTGACGCCAGTGAGTCACGGCCTTTTCTATAACCTGCAGGTGTCAAAAAATCATTAGCATCATCAGTGGATCAAACTCCTTGGAGATTACTTGGAGCCTATCCCAGCTACCATAGTCAAGAGGCAGGGTACACAGGTCGCCAGTCTGTCGCAGGGCTGTCTTATCAATGGCTTTCTTGCAGGAACTCGACTTGTCATGACAAGTCAAACATGTAACTGGCAGTCAAAGCTGAGACTTGGTGACTATGATCATCATGAAGCTGTACTTCAAGCTATGGTCCTGTGAGCTGTCGATCATACAAGCCGTTGACTTTCAGAAACTTGTCCTCTGATTCAGTTGTGCCTTTGGGTCTGCCAGACGTCTTCCTGTCAGAGTTTGTTTCTGAGTGCCTTGAACGACTGAGACTGTACTCAGCTTTCACGGCTGTAAGAGAAACACTTTTAAAAGTATGACAATCCGTTTCTCTTTTATTGTTAATTGCCTTTTTCTCACCATTTTTCACTATTTTTCTAACAGAAAAAGGCCTTTTTATGTATTTTGAAATGTATATTGTTTTTCAGTTTAGGGTAACCTTACCTTTTTTTAACCACTGGGAGTTCACCACTTATGTTTCTGCCTGCTAGCTAATCATTGGACTTGAACTGCTTGAATTTCAATAAATAACTGTAAGATCTGAAGTGTTGTGAAACATTTGATCAGTATTGCCATGACAGTCAGTTCCAAAGATCCATGGTGTCTAAGTGAAAATGAACTTGATGATCTTCTAAAGGGTATTGTGTAAGTAGACAAAGATGCAGGACTCTCTCCTTGCCACTGTGCTACTGCCAAACTGTACCAATGAATGCAGTTTGGGCAGTGATATAAAAAGGTTGGACAGATAAATGATTATCCAGATTATTATCCAGAGTATCCAGGATACATGAGCATTGTGATGGAAGTCATTAGGCGATAAGTTTGTGATTTCCCAGTCAGATCCAGTCCTCGGCATCATACCTGGTTTAAAAATGCCGAAGTTCTTATCTTTAGGGCTCAGTAGGCGCAGTCACATTCTTTACACTGCCTGTTACTGTGACATTTTGTGTGGTTTGTCTCAAATGTTAAAGATAGTGTAGTGATGGCTCTGGTGAAGCAACCAGTTTCTAGTTTCTTTTCTTTATACATGACCCCAGAGTGACCTGGAGTCACAAACCGGGCCAATTCTGATTGTGATGCTTCACACCCAGAAAGTAATGAAAACCACCTTAGGTTAAAAGCAAATATTAAGGATTAATAAAACAATGAAAATATGTGCTTTAGTAGGAGATGACATTTATAACATTTGGCTTAAAACCTGTTGAAAATATAAACCTTTTTCACTATGTCATTATGGAAAAACTTGACAACATGACAAAATGTGGAACAAGTGAAGCGTTGTGAATACTTTGAGATGCACTCCTGTGCAACGTTACTGTCACCTTCTGATACAACTGTGGATTTTATATATATTCTTAATGCTGAATGACATGAAGTTGATTAAAAGCAATAATAAAAACAATAACTACAACACTAAAACCTGAAAGTAAAGTTAATGCTCAAAAGCTGGGTATACTGGTTTGGTCGTTGGCATGAAAGCACTCTCAACTTTGAGGCAAAAAACAGTCGAAACATGCCAACAGTGGCTTGTTCAACCACACCATCCACTGACTGAGGGATATAATAAGCAGTTTAACTTTAATTATACTTTATAATAATAATACATAATATTTCATTTGCTATGTCAATTCAATTCAATTTTATTTATATCGCGCCAAATCACAACAGCAGTTGACTCAAGGTGCTTTATATTGTAAGGTAGACCCTACAGTAGTACATGCAGAGAAAAAAGAAAAAAGAAAAGCCCCAATCTGTAAAATAACTGAAATTGTTGTTCTCATTAGGGTTAGGGTTAAAAAAAAGAAAAAGAAACAATATGAAAAAACCCCCACTGACTTAAGTTAACCTGGAATTTCTTTAAAACCGTATGAGCTGTGCATCGTCTTCATTAACTTTACCTTAGATGTTACATGTCAGTCCTTCTTACCACAGGACTTTCACGCTTTCCCTTAAAAACTGGTCATTATAAATTAATAATGGTTAATGGTCAATATGGCTGATATTGAAAAACATGTTGTGTCTATTTTGTAATCAATGTCTTATAGAAAACAGCCCAAAACCCACTGAATGTGATGGTGTTTCTGTCATTGTTGATATGATGCAGAATCTGCGGTGTTGTGAATTTCAGTTAATATCAATAATATCAGTGGAAGATTGCTTTCTTAGAGCTTTTGGAGGCATCGTAGCCTCCCAGTGAGTTCACTAATCATCCTCCACATCACGTTTGAGCACAAATTTTCCTCACTTTACCTCAGGACATTTTCAGGAGCTGTACACTTCAATGTGTGACCACATAGGTAAACTAATATTACTATATTTATAATACAGGCTATATCATATATACACTATATACTACAGATTTTAGTTTCTCCCTCGAATACAATGTCTTGGCTTTTTTCCTGAAGTTGGAAAAACAAATTACAATTAGGAAACAATTTGTTGATTACTGTAACTGCAGACTGTAACGGGAAAACACGTCATGGAAAGTCATGGCAAGTGGTTCACATGAAATTGTGATAATCTTGGTTAAGTTCCTTTTTCTTCATGTGTGAAACTGAAACTTGAAGTGCAGAAAGCTGTTCCAGTGAACTATCACAATGTAATTTTTAAAAACTGGTCTTGAGCTCTCCGGCCTTTCTGAAGGTCTCTGGAAAACTTTACTTTGGACATCAGTTGCTTTTTCACTCATTTTCAGCCCAGTCCTTGTGCCTGACCATTTTAAGAGTACGTTTTTTTATATGGCTCATCAATCAACCAGGGGCGATTTTAGCCCATTTTGGGGGTGCTTCAGCACCCCCAAAATGAATCAAAGCACCCCCAAAGATTTCTTACTTTTTTTTGACAATATTTGCTGTTTGTGTGACACACTACTAATAATATAAAAAGCATACAGTACTTGGTTGAGACGGAACATTTTAACAACAAAAGTATAGATAACCCCTCCCCCCTCCCAAAATGGTTTGTTCCAGCTCTTCCCTGCTCTGGCTCTAGGGTCGTTGCTGCCAGAGCGATGGTGGCTGAGACGCAGCGGAGCGGAGGTGGAGTGCCTGGATTAAAACAGGACATATTAGCAGCATTTAACCTTCAGTTACTCTTTATGTAGTTAGATAGGAGTCATGTTTCTTTTTAGCTGAAAAACCTTACACCAGGTAACCTGCAGTGTTTTCCAATGATGTTTGCTACCCTAGCATCCGTCCTACACTGTAGTAAATTCAGCGACACCCTGTTGCTCCCACTGAAATGTATACAGCCTATTTAAAATCTAAAACTTAAAATTGTCCGTAGCCTGCTGTTGTTACCACTGTCCTGTTTGAAATGGATACTAACTAGCTAACTGACTGAATGCCCATTAACCTTATAACTCCTGTTGTGTGTGTGTGTTCAGGTAAAAGTGTAAGAACAAATGATCCATCAATTAAAAATAATGTTGGATCAGTGTTTCAATATTTATATCTTTTATTAGATGTTCATGTGGTTTGGTTATTTGCCTTTTGGTTGAAAGTACACTGAGGGAGGACTTTTCGTTAGTGATCTTAATAATTTTTTTTTCATATTAATGTAATTTTTTCATCTAATTGAATCCAATCTATTTGTGTATGATTGTCAGTCCAAAGAGGGAGAGAGGAAAGAGGGGAACGTGAGGAGAAAGTACAAGGTCAGGAAGAACCAGGTAAGGAAACAGACAGGGAACAGTGACAGGCACAACAGAAACTGTTAAACTGACAAAGAGAAAAAAACCTGATTTTACTCACACAGTCTGGAAGTTGTGTCTCCCTATATTAAAGCTGCTATACAGAATCTGCAAAACAAGCTGGGTTGAAACATTTTTGACCCTCTTTAACAACATTCCAACATAACATTATCATTGATTGGGGAGATTAAAATTAATTATATATTTTTATGTGGTTCAGCCACAACTCTATTAAAACCTCAGCCAGTAATAGGTAGGCCAACCTTTGGACCGTCCAGTTGTCTGTATGACTGCCGCAGTACATACATCACATTTGCACACTATCAGAAAGTACCAAACAGAGCCCTGGTGGAATGAGGAGCTGTAAAGAGAAGCAGAGTGCTCTGTTTATATTCTAAAACTGTTTTAAGCTAGCTTGTTTCAAAGATTCTGTACTACAGCTTTAAATGTTTTCTAAAAGCACACATACACTTCTCCAAAAGTTGATCCTGTTCATCTGGACGTAGCGTTTTGTGGGAGAAACGTTTCATCACTCATCCAAGTGACTTCTTCAGTCTCAGCTGACTTATAAACAGTACATTTGCATAATGACTGAAACCAGCCCACTGAAGGAACAATGGGCTGGGAGGTCAGTTCCTTAATCTTAATCACACATACACTTATCAGTGTTTCTCAAACTTTTTACAGTGTGTACCACCTGATAAAAATGTCAAGCTCTCCCAAGTACCACTATGAAAGCATGAAACTCATAAATCTTACAACACAATATTAGTATTATTAAATTAGTTAAATTAGTATCTGCAGTAAAGATTTTTTCATACATTGTATACATTCTACCACAGGCAAAGTTGCCTCCATTTTTATAGTTTTTTATTATTTTGTAATAATTTATTCTGTTTTGGGAGTGTTTTTTATGTATCTGTATTATACATACACTTTAAAAGTGAATCTCGGTCCAAAACATGCACTCAGTTTACTTCTTACTCACTATGAGCATCATTTAAATAACCTTTATCAGATTTGATGGTTTTGTTACAGACTTTTCAAAAAAGTGTTTTGCTTTTCTTTCACAAATGTGGGGATTAAATTGTGTTAAAATGTACAAAACGGTGATGTCATGTTTTGTGACGAGGACCCAGGCACAGAGAGACTTGATGAATTTAAGAATCTTATGATTTAATAAAGAAATTTGCAGACTTGCACAGAGATGGTAAAATTATGATGACTGATAACGGAGATGAAGACAACAGACGACGAGGACAGGGAGGAACAGGGGTTTAAATGCACCAAGGAGACAGTCAGAGGGAACTCTGGACAACTGGAGACATTTAAGGATGCAGGGACTGACAGAGAAGGGGAAGAAGTCTCATCATGACGTGTAAAGTTTTTCTTGCCTGGCTGGGCAGCTCTCTGGGTGCTCAGCACCCCCAAAGCTCTGATCCTAGAATCGCCCCTGCAATCAACACTGACTTATGAATCATTCAAGCATAAAAAGGCACAAAACTGAATGAATAAACCAGTGTTGGTTCTGCACATCACAGATAACTCAAGACAAAAGATTGTCACTAGAAGCCTGTCACAAAATCCACAATTTCTTTCCATTTTTTAATTTGAATCTATGAAAATGGAAAGAAATTGGAATGAAATATTTTATTTTATTATCTTATTACACCCAGCTGCATCTCTATTCCACTCTAATCTCGTCCCTAAACAGATTATAGAATCTGTGTTTGTATGTAAGCCCTCAGTTTTCCTCAGTTCTTTGTCACATCATATTGTTTATATGTGTGTTTGCTCCATGTGCTCCAGTTTGGATTATTTTACACTGCTCAACGATCTGGACTTATTGCTGCAATTAAAAAAACGTTGGTTTGTGTTTATCTAAATCTGATTTGGAGTCTGTATTCTCTATAACCAGGAGACCTGTGAGATTTGGCATTTGGCTCTATTATAGTTGACACATATACTAGTTGTCAAAGCCTTATCACATCCTTTAAGGAAGGAAGACACGTCAAATCATACGAGAACTGGATTCGTCACTGAAGCTTCGGTTTAAATTGTCATCAGTGTTTGCAGAGAAAGTCGGGGAAGAATCTCTGCAGGCGTCTGTAAAACACGCTGGAGGTCTGCTGTGATTTAGGGCTGCATTTCAGCCAGTGATGTTGGCGAGCCTGCCAAATTTAATGGAAATATGCATGTAGAAAAGTACTGTCAGGTTTTGACCCACGATCCAGTACCGTATGGGAAACATCTGATTGACAGTGCTTTACTTTTGCTGAGACAGTGATACCGTATACACTGCTGTTCAACTAAAAGAGCACCTAGGTAGAAATACAGCAGAAACTTGTTGGTCCTGGATGGCTGAGTCAACATTACTGAAGCAGTGTGGGATGATTTTGACAGAAAACGGAACAAAGAAGAGCTCTGATATTCTTGCACAGCATTGCAATTACAGTGAACGTTAAAAGGAAAGACAAACCCTGAATCAGATGACAATTTGTCTGTGTGGCTTTTTAGTTTATTGTAGTTTCCTGAAATACAATCTGTTCATTTCCTTTCTAAAGAACCGTAATGACGTCCTTTCTAAATCTCAAACCACGAGCTAGAAATCTAATTTGGGGTACAGAGCTCACTTTTTTTTTCTGACTGAAAAAGTATGATCACCAGTCTTCATTGTATCCAGTAGCACAGTCACATAATCAGAGCTTCACTCTTTTAAAGTCAGTGATAAGCCAGGAAAGTCATACTTACATAAAACTGTGCTCAGAAAATTAAAGGAAAACTTTTATTCAGAGTAGAGCATCAGTTTGATAAATTGATCTGGTCAGTTATGAAGCAGAGGGGGGTTAATCAGTTTCTGTTGCTTTGGTGTTATTGAAATTAACTGTTGGCCCTCTGGGGCTAGAGTATTACAGGGGCAACAGGGGGTCTGACATCCTGTAGTGGGCCCTGTGCACAGTGCCCAGCACCGTGGAGCTTCATGCTCAGGATAAATCTCTATGATTTATCATACGCATGACTATGAAAATTATAAAATGACTGCACGGTGGCACGGTGGTTAGAACTGTTGCCTCACATCAAGACGATCCTGAGTTCGATTCCACCATCAGGCCAGGGTCTTTCTGTGTGGAGTTCTCCCTGGGTACTCCAGCTTCCTCCCACAGTCCAAAGACACGCACCTTGTGGGGATAGGTTAATTGAAAAATCTAAATTGCTCAAAGGTGTGAAATGGGAGTGAGTGTGAAATGTTGTCTGTCCCTGTGTTAGCCCTGCGACAGACTGGCAACCTGTCCAGGGGGGTGTACCCCGCCTCTCGCCCTGTGACAGCTGGGATAGCCTCTAGCACCCCCCGGGGCCCTGAAAAGGATAAGCGGAAGCCGATGGATGGATGGATGTGGATGTTAGATTACTGTTTCAAACTTTAAAGATCATTTTCAAGGCTTGTGTCTTTGCTTATTGTGTGTATGCTTAGATCATGCACTGGTAGAACTTTAAAGAGCTGCTGGTCTTCAGAGAATACTGAGAAGAAGAGAACATGATAGCATGCATCACATTGGAGGTGGGCATAGACTGGATAATGAATGACAGCAAGTTAAAATTTCATGGCCAATGATCACAATTTGCCATGACAGAAACGCCTTTTAGTAAAAACCTTAAAGCTTCAAATTTAGATGAATTAAGATCTGTAGTTTAGGTTGGAAAGAATATGAACCAGTAAAATCCCAAGGAGGAAAAGAGTGTGTTTGTCTTTGTTATTTATTAATATTTGTTATGTATGTATATATGTATGTATATTCTGAGGAAGGATTAAGTTGGAAAAACAGCTAATGTTGTGAATAAATGTGAAAAAAACATAAATGTCTTACACACTTTAAATAACTTCATGGGGTGCAGTTATTGATATCCATTGCCATGAGGAGGTTGATTATGCTTGGTGTGTGCTATGTAATTAAACCAAAAAAAGAAAGTTTCTGTTCTGGGGGTCTCTGTGCAACACAGATCCACTTTGACTTCAGTATTTTAGAAACCACAGGAACGCCTTTCATATCACACACATGTTAATAACATGGGACTGACTGAAGTGTATAAACAGCAGCACCAATGACTGTAACAAATGTACTGCAGTGGAGATAAATGCTGAGGAAAGCAGTCGTTTGCTGGTGGAGCTGTTGGTTCAGGTGCAAATAAAATGGTAAATGGCCTGTATTTGTATAGCGCTTTAGTTAGTCCCTATGGACCCCAAAGTGCTACACACTGCATTCAGTCATTCACACACTGCTGATGGCAAGCTACATTGTAGCCACAGCTGCCCTGGGGCGCACTGACAGAGGCGAGGCTGCCGGGCACTGGCGCCACCGGGCCCTCTGACCACCACCAGTAGGCAACGGGTGAAGTGTCTTGCCCAAGGACACAACGACCGAGACTGTCCGAGCCGGGACTCGAACCGGCAACCTTCCGATTACAAGATGAACTGCCAACTCTTGAGCCATGGTCGCCCCAAATAAATAGAAAGGACGCTGGACTGGAAGGTAAAGTGATTATTGAAGCCAAAAGGGCCCTAGATTATTCTTTACTTCCACTCCTACAGAACATTTAAAATACTAAATGTATGAGTCATTTATGAGTATTAAATTAGATTTTTATTGAGAAGAGACACACCATATGAAAATAAATCAGAAAATAAAAATGACTAGTGAGTATAAGATGTAAGTGTAACTGCACCAAAATGGAAACAGGATATAATCTCACAAGCTTCAAAGGAATACTGAAGTGCAGACAAAGGTGAAGACATTTCTCCCACATAAAATATAACAGATGACGATGAGGAAGAGGTCTTTACCAAGTTCTAATAGAAGCTTTAAAAAATGTCCGGTAGGCTCTTAGTACTCGATGGCTACAAGCTTCAGTCCACATTTTCTGGTGTTGGAGTAACATTTTTGAGTTGAGAGCTCAGTGTCAGTAGTCCCGTTTTTTCCATCATTACAGATCTGTTTAACAATACAACACAATGAGTACTTTCACACATTCACTGGGTTTTTCACATAAACTAAGAAAATGTCATAGAGAAAGGTTTACAGTGACATTGTTCTTACCTTTTCACTTACTGCACTTGTAAAGTCTGTTTACACGGGCGATGTCGTTGGCACTCATCTGTTTGGCATCTCCAAAGTCCAGCTTATGACTGGACCGAGCAAGAATGGTCGGACTCCGGTTTCTGGAGAAGGCGTGTCTAAAGAAAGACACAAACATGTTTGTTATAAAGAGTAAGGGAACACAAACACATATATCAAGGATATTTATGATTAAGGAGGTAAGATTCATAGAAATTCTTTCCTGCATATTAGTTTTCCTCTCTGTTTTTTTTGTAGGTTAATGCAGTGTCAGTCTATGAAAGTTTTGCACCAATTTCTATGCAAATTTAGGAACACTCACACTTACCAAGAAAACTGTTTTTGTCAGCTGAATTAAACTTACTCATAGTAATCAGTTCTAACACTTTTAGTTGAATTTTCCAGGAAAAAATGGGCCGCATATTGTACAAAGAAAGTCTGTGCAAATCCTGTGACTCCACTTTAAGAAACCAAGTCTGACATCGATTTACTCCTGAAAATACACATGTAAGGACTTACACAAAGACTTACTTCGTATACTGCATGACGGACTTAAAGTCATAAGTAGTTCCCAAGTTGTTAGTCTGCACCTTCTTGAAGTTGTGTTTGTGTCCTGCACAGGAATTGGAAAAAGAGCAAAGACTTAAAGACGAAAGCTGGTTTTCTCAGCTGCCTTTCCTTCCAACCTCCAAATCTTTTTTCAGGTTTAGGTTGCATGTAGAATCTCGTTATTCATTAACTGCCACAATATCTAAGCAGGAGCATTTCATTTTCCTGGGAAACAAGGCTGTAATATGACATTTTAAAGTAACTTAGTAACATCTGCATTCATTGTATAGCACATAAAAAATACACCAAAGCTGAGCTGACCTGGCTTGATGTTTTCAGTGTGGATGTAGACATGCTTGTCTCTGTCAGAGCGGGAGTGCTCGTGGCGAAAGCCCAGAGCATGGAGAACCTCATGTTGTACAGTGGATATGTTCAAACAGCGGGATTTTTTCAGGGAGATTTCCTGTTTCCCTCCCCGACGGCCCACTTTGGATGAACACCTGACGTACACACAGTGAAAGACAGGTTATTATAGGTCATTGAATTCATGTTGTATTAATTTATTGATATAATGTGTTGAATAACTATGTTGAACTGTTAAAATCGGAATGATTTGCCAACTTTCAAAGTATTTAAAAACACAGACCATATTGCCAAAAGCATTTGTTTGCCTGCCTTCACACAAGTGACATCTCATTCTTAATCTGTAGGGTTTAATAGGGTTTGCAGCTCTTCAACTCTTCTGGTAAGGCTTTTCACAATGTTTAGGTGTTCATGGGAATTTTTGATTCTTCATTGATAAGCATACTTGTGAGGTCAGACACTGATTATGGCCTGGCTCACAGTCTCTAATCCAAAGCTGTTGTATCGGGTTGAGGACAGGACTCTGTGCAGGCCAGTCAGGCTCTTCCACTCCAGACTTGCTCATCCATGTCTGCTGAAGTATTAAGCGACCAAGCATTTCATAAACTCACTGTTCTTAAGGTGTGGAGAATGTTTCTACTTCTTTTATTTGTGATGTTTTTTTTAAAGTATTAGACGGCACTAATGAGTCTAGTACATGAATGCATTTGACTTGTGGCTTGTTTCCACAGTTATATACCTTATGATATAAAGCTTACACGCATTATGAAGCTCTTTCTGTAAGTGCTCTCCTCCACTCCTCCACATCTTTTTCACCTTACGAGCTCTTTCAAGTGCTAGGATGGTTTATAGTAACTGATCGTGTGAAAGATAAGGGAAGTTGTTAGAAAAGGAATTGCAAAACGACTAAAGTATTTCCAACAACTTCTTCTTTGTTTTTAATGAACAAGACTTATATTTAATGCCAACAGTAGGTAAAGGTTTCAAAAACAAAAGTTCATGCTACGTTCAGTTATTTCCTGAAATGTATTGATTTTGTTGAGGTAGATACTCAACTTTCCCATAAGAAAACTTGCACTTGTATGCTCATTATTAAAATAGTGTACTTTTCTGAAGTATTCAAAAATGCATTTTATGTTTGTTCTTGACTCCACACTCTAAATTTAGAAGGAGATACTGCCACGCTTCCACGTCACATAAAAAAGAGATATTCTTGAATTAATCAAAATTTGGTTGTTTTCAGTTTCACTTACAACATTTATAAGTACTTATTACTTTATAAGTAAAGAAACTAGCCACATTTAATTGTCAGAGGTTATCAGAATGACTAGAAAACTTTTAGGATGCCAGTCAAAATTCTCGCGATGTGGAGAGAAGGGTGAGAGAACCCAAACACAGGAGTCACGGCTCAGTGATGAATGAAGACTATTTATTGCAAGAACGAACGACTGACTGACTGAGTGAGTGAGTGACTGAACTGAAAACACATAAAACAACGATTACAACACAATGAACTGGAGGAAACTAAGGACTTAGATGCACTAAGGACTGATGATGATGATTAGAGACCGGTGAGTACACAGCTGAAATTAATCTAACTAATGATACACAGGAAGAGAACTAGAACATAGACGGAGACCAAAATAGTGAAAGAGGAAGCGTTAACATGTGGAAAATAAACAGGACATGAACAAACTGAAAACACTGGGTCAGCGACTCAGGAACACTGACAGTAATCTGACTGTTCATGTGAACTGTTCATGGCTGGGCAAAATGATAATGTAAGCATGTGTGAGGAGGAACTCATGTCAGTGCAGCGTGGGTTCCTACCTATCTCCAGAAAAGAAGTAAAGGTAATCCATGTCATTCAAAGTCTTTGGAACAAAGCGAATGCAGGTGGACTCATGGAAAGACAACAGTCCTCTGGTGATGCTTTCATGCTCTGCTGAAGCTGCAGATAAAAAGAAAACAGTCTTCAGACGAGTTCTACAGATAGGTTTCTTCTTTCAACCATAGAAAACTTACATCTCATATAAAAGGTCATAAAAATAGCTAGTGCTGCTTACTATATGAAGCGGAGATCTTAAAGGGCACAATGATGTAGTGTCCACCTGGCCACTTGCAGTGAGTGTATGTGCATGGATCTGCATTCCTGCGCAAGCGAGGTGAAATATTCCCAAAGTGTAGCTCCTTCTCTACAGAAACAAGAAGTTTTACATGTTTGAGGGAACCTCGGACCATGACTTGGATACGCAGTTAAGAAAATTAATATCAGATCTTTTTTTTCTTTTTTACACATTTTCTGTGACACGACCAAAGAGAATGGGCTACAGCTAACCATTGTGTTTATTAATGTGTCAGTTTTAATTCCTTCGAGGATTGGATTACTACTTTATGAAATAAGAGCTTTATGGTACATGCTCAGACTGCTTATCATGTCCAAAACAATTGTTTCAGTGTTTAATTTTTTTTTCATTATTTTGATATTATGTGACATTGTCACATGGGAGTCATACAAATCAAAGGTTTATGAAGAGTTTCTGTCTTATGCCACTGTTGGCTTGTTCGATGAGTTCATAGATGCCATAAGACTCATCTGACGGTTAGAAAGAACAGGAGCAGTTTAACTTTTATTATCAGTGTCTGCTGTCTGTCAGTATGCTTTATTTAACTCACCACTTTGATCTCCATCGATAGGTGCATTCTGCAATACAAAGACACGATTATAACTTTTTAATCAACTCCAATTAAATTGTCTTCTGCTTAATGATGTTTGAAAATAAATTATCTTAAAAGTAAAAATGAGTCATAAAATCTTATAACATAATTTTTTTTATTTGTTTATGAAATTCTGACAAGGGCAGCACGGTGGCATGGTGGTTAGCACTGTTGCCCCACAGCAAGAAGATCCTGAGTCTTACTGCGTGGAGTTTGCATGTTCTCCCCGTGTTTGCGTGGGTTCTCTCTGGGTATTCCGGCTTCTGCCCACAGGTCAAAGACATGCAGGATAGGTTAATTGAAAAATCTAAATTGCCCATAGGTGCGAATGGTTGTCTGTCCCTGTGTGTTAGCCCTGCGACAGACTGGCGACCTGTCCAGGGTGTACCCCGCCTCTTGCCCTATGACAGCTGGGATAGGCTCTAGCAACCCCCGGGACCCTGAAAAGGATAAGCGGAAGCCAATGGATGGATGGAAATTCTGACAAGATGACTCT
Organism: Oreochromis niloticus; assembly: GCF_001858045.2. NCBI lineage: Eukaryota > Metazoa > Chordata > Actinopteri > Cichliformes > Cichlidae > Oreochromis > Oreochromis niloticus. The sequence goes on from NC_031965.2 coordinate 1,769,295, forward strand.
CCAGAGATTATATAGTTTTCATAGGACAGCAAGCAGTACAAAATCCTAGTACTGAGTCAAACTTACCAGAGAAATGACCGCCATCGAAAGAAAGAGGAGGGAGAGGAATGCTGGAGTCATCACTGATGGAGGTCCTCTAGTTAATCTTAAAACAGTCAATGTGAACAGTGTTGGTATAAAAAACAAAAAACAAGTCTGGTATGAAAATATACCCTAAATATAAAAGCCGAAACAGTACAGTGAAAAAGAGGCATAAGAAGGAGGTTTACCAGTAGTGCCAGGCGTGTCTTGTGTTCAGCTGCTCCCTCTTTATCGGGACAGAACGTGACTGGAGATCCACCAGTGTCTGTTAACATCATTTATCAATAATATGCTTTTTATGCAGTCAGGATGTAAAACTGAAAGAATAAATTTCCAAGTAAGAAATTACGTCACACTCCACACCCACTTCCTATAAATCACATATTTTTAATGACTAAGCTGTAACGGGGCGGCCGTGGCTCAGTAAGTAGAACAGAGAATCTGATTGGCACAAAAAATAACGTTTACATAACTTTGACGTGTCGGTGTATCTACCTGTGTGGAAATGGGAACATGACTACTCTATCCGTACAAACACTGACTTCTGGAATTAAGTATTTATTAATGACTTCAGCCAAAATTCGTAACAGTTTAATAAATGAGCGCACTTTTTGACAAATGCAGTGTTTTGATTGGTCAGATCTCTTTTTTCAGATCTGTAAAATCTAAAAAACTGAGCTTGATCCAACAAAATAAATGCTGATAATGCATCCATTGAAATACATGGTCAGTGTGAATGACTGTAATAAGAATAGGCGGGTCATAGAAATATTTTTTATGTGGAAAATATTTTCACTCGTCTTACGCACCCGAAGCGTAGCGGCCCTAACGACGGAGATCGGGGGTCATTTTGTATTCAGTTCACATGAAACTGTTAGCAACAAAAACAAAGTAGATGACTGTCTCTTTTTTTTCTTCTCTACTAAGATACCAAAACAAATCAGTAATATACTAAAAGTACATGTGTACCACACTTACTCAGGAGTGTGTTCAGACTGATGGAAGGATAATAATTTATCTGAAATGGTCTTCCAATGTGGATGAAAAGCAAACTGATAACAGCAAAACAATTTCCGGCCAATATAGCTGCGAACATGATCCAGTGATTTGCTGTTGCATTCATGTGTTGTAGAAAATGGTTAAAAGATTCTGGAAGCAGTTCATTCCTGTTTACAAATACAGGACAAAAACAAAGGAGTGCGTCGAGAATCATTTTAGTTTTACCTGGAGTCCAGCAACGAGTAACAAACATGAAGTAGTCACCATTCTAGCATGGGTGAGATGGCTTATGGCCACTCAAGGTGATTACACAGTATCATTGGTTTTGATCATTGCATGTGTGCGTGCTGTCATTTGCTGTAAATCAATCAATCAATCAATCAATCAATCTTTATTTATAAAGCACTTTTCATACAAAAAAAAACTGTAGCACAAAGTGCTTTACATGGTTAAAAGCAGCCCACCCCACCCTCCCACTCACTCCCCACACTCTCATTAACAGAAACGATCATGAATACACACATTCTCCCCCCCCACCACACACACACACACACACACACACACACACTTAAAGAATGATATTAAGCTGGGTACGCATTAGCCAAGTGAGGAAACACTATCACAGGGAGCCGTCTGCACCGGGAGCCAGTCACAGACCGCAGCCTCCAGGCTGGGCACGCAGCAGGAGGGAGGCAAACAAGCCCCCCAGCCAGGCTGAGAAGACCCACAGAGCCCCAGCAGCCACAGTCGATCACAGCCCCGGTGCAGAGAGCCCCCTCCGAGGAAACACTGGAGATATAACCTAATAAGAATATAAACAGGATAAAGAGATAAAATAAATAAAAGTGGGATACAATATAAATATAAGTATATGACTGATGACTTTAGGTTTTACCGATAATAAAAACACACGAGGAAAATATCTTGTTAGTAACACCTTGAAATGAATTTAATTAAAATTCAAATTGTAAGGTTTATATACTACTTGTATATAAAATGACTTTTACGAGCAGGAGCCAGGGACACATCACATTCTGTATGCTTTAATATGCACATTATGGCTTTATCTCCAAAGAGGAGTTGGAAAGAAGTAATGTAGGGTTAGTGTTTTCTTTATATCTGCATCTCATGATACAAATGATGCCAAAAAATTATAAGCAGGTTTCAAAATGGAGGATTATCTGGTATGAAACACACTGGTTTCACAGTCAGATCGAACCAATTATATAATAATAATCATTTATGTCTTATGTTGATTAATAATAACAATGAGTAAGAGTTTGATGCCACTCTTCTTTCTCCTTGGTCTCAGGTTTGTGTAAAAGAATAAATCAGTGTCAATCCATTTTTAATTTTAATCTCTGAACGATTTAAAATAATGAAATATTAAGACCTGTTTTTACACCTGTAGGTGTACATGTTTATTTTTCACTGCAAAAATGAATACAAAGTCACAGAATATATGACAAGTATAAAAAGCAAGACTAAAATGACCAAACCTTAGACAATTAAATATGTTGACATTATTTCAGGGATGATTTTAGTTAGAAATTGTGTTACGTTAATGACTTAAATAAAGGGCTAACAGCTACTTTTATTTTAGAACGCATCTATCTGCAGACTGCTTTAAAGAGGCACAATAAACCATTTACAAGCACTAACATTAACAACAAAAGTAGAAATAGTCACAACACAAAGACATTCATTTGCATTTCCAGGAAATTATCAAATAGATTAAATATTAAATTAAAACAACATCACACACAATTGTAAAAAACTAGTGAATATAACTTTCCAAATATAAATGAACTTCAGATCTCTATATTACATTTATGTTTCCAATATTTTTACAGGACAACAGGCCGAGCCAAAGCATCTGGATTCTGGCTGTTTCTTGCCGTCTTTAAAACTTCTGGTTAATGGAAGAAACATAAAACAAACTGAGTGCCGTGTATTATTCGTTGTGTTTCATATGTTAATAGAATGACTTTCTTATAGTAGTATTATATAAGAAAGTCATTCTATTTGGTTTATTATTTCACTCACAATCTTTTACCAGCAGCCATACAGCTTGTTGACACGGGCAATGTCATTGGCACTCATCTCGCTAGCATATCCAAAGATAAGGTTAGCATTGGACTTGGCCACAATGGTGGGCTGCCCGTTTTTGGAGAAGGCATTTCTAAATGAAAACAAAAAGAGATCGGTTCACACACAGCACAGACTTTTTCCACAATCACGTATTTACTGTATTTTTTGTATTTTTGCCAAATGAGCAGTGCATGAAAAAACAAGATGAAATTGTAAGAAGCTAGCCATTAATAAATTTAAACAAACAGGACCAAACCAAAGTAAAAACACTCTGAACATTGCACTAATTTCAGGGCTAATAGCTGGTACCACAATCTGACACACTGGTCAGAAATTCTATCAAAAGGTTTTGTTAGCTACGTGGACTATGACAACCTGGTCCGGTTGGCTCCTAATGCAGCTGTCAGCCTGCCTGAATACAGCCTTAGCAATTGATTTGGGGGCAACCACTTGGAACGGGTTAGAATTTTTTGTTTTTCTAGCAACCGGTGGTTGAAAGGTGCTCACCTACCTTACCTACTTACATATGGGCACTTTATGATCCCAGAGTTTTCCTACTCTTTGTACTATTTTTGAACTAAACAACTTTGTACTAAACAGACATTTATCAGAATTTTCATATCCTGCAACACAACGTTGCTGTGGTAAATGTGAAGCTTAATGTAAAACTGAGTTCACATTATGCCTAAATCCCACACATGGATTAAAAAAAACCTCACCTGCTGTAGTGCATGACAGAGGTGAAGTCATAAGAAGTCTCCAAGTTGTTGGTCTGCTCCTTCCTAAAGTTGTGTTCTTTTCCTGTGCAGAAATTGAAAATAGACAAATATTTATGTTCAGTTTTAGATGTTTGTTTATGCAGTGCTACCCCAGTATAACTATATTTTAGTTGTACTGATGTCCTTTGAGTTTCAGCATCATGGACAGGTCAGTGTGGCTACTACTGAGCAGGGCTGGGAGTCGAAATGTATCATTTGCTTATGTCGTCAAAACATTAGCTTGGACTCAAATTTACACTGAGAAACAAGGCGAAACTATGACTTTTAAAATGACACTCAAGATGAAAACCTGCTGCTAGTTAGTAAACTCATTAACATCTCATAAACCAGAAAAAGTCTGTGTTGGTGAGCTGACCTTCCTGAATGTTCTCGTTGAGGATCTGGACGTATTGATCTCTGTCAGAGCGGACCTGCTCATGGTGGAAGCCCAGAGCGTGAAGAATCTCATGTTGTACTGTTTTGTGGTACACACAACCACCTTTCTGCAGGGAGACTATCTGGCCCCCGTTCTGACGGCCCAGGTGGGACCAGCACCTGTTAGACAAACAGTAGGATCAGTAAGAAACAGAAATGCTGATGTCAGATACTTAAATGAATGGAGCAGCAGCCAGTTATCTCATCCCTGTGTCGATAACATATCTAGTTTAAAAACTGCATTATTTTATTGTTATTTTTCTTTTTTGTTTCAAAACTGCCATGTAATGTTCTGACTGCTTGTTTTTAATGAAAGGCGATGTATAAATACAGGTCAGCTGAGCAAATAAGGTTGGATTCGTTTGAATAAGACAAATTAAATAAAAACAAAGAACAACAACAATGCTGTCAGTTTAATCAAATGGAAGGTGCCAATCTCTAGTGTAAGGACCAGTAGACTAAATTAGTTAAATATTTAACGAGAGCTGGACATTTAACTGCTACTGTTTAATACAGGGGTGCCTCTTCATTTAATACAGGGGTGCCTCTTCATTAAACTTCAGAAACCTGGGAAAATGTTGGCCATGTTTTTCTTGTTTGTAGTCCAGTTTGTGTTCCTACCCGGTTTTAGACATGAAGTAGAGGTAATCGCGATTCTCTGGCTTCCACCAGACAAAACGAATGCAGGTGGAGCTGTGGAAGGACACGAGGCCTTTAATGATGATGTCTCGCTCGCTGGGGGCTGCAGAGAACAGTGAGAGAAGCTTTTACTCTAAAAAGTCCAACAGGTAACATACACTTCAAACTAGTGGCTCTTATTTTAGCTGATAATCAGTGAATCATATCGGGTGGATTTGAACACACTTTAATTGTAACGAAACAGGTAATGATATGCAAACAGAAAAAATAAGTGAAAAGCTATTTTATTTACATAAACACAAAAAAGAACGTCTGCTTAACAACTTTTAAGTTATCTTTAATTTAGTTGTAGTTTGTATTTCATCATACTTACATGTATTTATTCAGTCAAAAATCTCATGTTCACACATTTCACTTAAAAATAAGAGCTGCTGCTTACTGTATGCAGAGGAGATGAAGACAGGCACGTAAACGTAGCGTCCACTTTTAGGCCATTTGCAGCCAGTGGCTGTGCACGGGACTGCATTCTTGGTTAAAGAAGGTGCAATGTCACCATGAATCAGGATTTCAGCTGCAGCGCAACAAACAGACTTTATGAATACAATATATAGCCCATGTGTACATATAGATATCTATGTGTGTGTGTTTATAAGTTGCAGGATGCTATGTTGTCTTACATATGTCTTCATTGGCCTTTTCGATGATTTCAGAGACATCTAGAGACTCGTCTGAGGGGGAACATTAAAAACGACAGCAACAGTCTTTTTGTATGATTTTAAATTATTCACATTAGATTTCAGAGAAGATTCAATTTCACTTTGTTATCTGGAAACTATTATTCAACTCACTGCTCTGATCTTCATTTTTTGCTGCATTCTGCAAAATAAAGACAACAAATTCCACAACTTTTAATAATCTTCAGTGATGATGACTGTCAAGTAAAAACTAGACAGTCAGTTTGTGGAGCTATTTACCACAAACATTTTGAAAACAAATACTTTGTTTGCTTTTTTCTCTTCCTCAAAGGACACTGTGGAGCATATTGCACCATAGATCCAAGTGTTTATAGAGTTCAACTTACCAGAGGAACAGCCGTCATCAAGAGCAAGACAAGGAAAACTGGAGTCATGATGATGGTCCTCTGTAGTTTAACTTCAAAGCTAAAACAGGTCAGAAAATGCAGTGAGATAAATAAGAGGTAAAAGCAGGTGTCTGATACTGGATGCAGTGAGTGTCATCTCTTTATAGGGAACCCAGAGAGGTGTGACTGTGACTCATACAATGTCAGTCATAAATCAGTAACTTTAATAGTGTCCATGTAAAAACAAAAGGCAATAAACACATATAGGAACACAAATACTTCCCTAAAAATCATTTATAATTTTATGATTCATGCTTCTGTCAATCATTAGGTGTATTAGATAAAGCATGTTTTTCCTTTGTAAACACGGACATTTCAAAGCAAGTTTGACACAAAGCAGTTTCCTAACAGCTGACACTCAGTTTGAACTAAGCACTGTTATATTATTATTATTACAATATGATTTTAATTCGCTGGCCCATGAGGGTTAAGTGATAGTGATCAACTAGGACAAAATGAGTCAAGTCAAAGTCAAACTAAACTTTGCTGCCATCTCTGTTATATACAGTACACAGTACACAGTATATAGAGAGAGGAGACGACGAGGCTGCAGTTACATCAGTGCAAAGAACAAACAATTAATATAAGAAGAGTAAGAAATAAATATACACTTTAAGACTAAGGTAAAAGGATCAATAACAATTTAAATTTTCAATTTACAGTTTGAATGATTTAAAGTGACCTTGAATTCTGGGCATTTTAAATAAGAGGGGCCATCATCAATTACCACCTCCTACCATTAATCCTGGCATTTCTGATGAAGTAAATTAGGTCAAATTTTCAAACAAAGGTTCATTAAAAAACAGTCTGGTTTTCACCTGTTGCAGGGATTCTGTCTTTCCACTCATTCCACAAGCTAGTGTAGCCAGCTACACTGATACTGCTGCGCAGACTGGCTTGGCTGCGTAAGGTCATCAGGTGCAATCTGGCTCTGTACCATGGAACTCCAGTGTAATAAAGGAAAGCCATTAACTTGCCAAGCTTTTATCTCTCACGTGCCTAATATCTAAACAAAACAACGTTTTCTGTTATAAATCAAACTAAAACATGTAATAAGGTACATTACATACATACATACATAGTGTGGACCAAAATGCAGGACTCTGGAGACGAGACATGAACTTAGAGAATAGCTTTAATGCTGAAGTCAGTTCAAAAACATTACTATAAGCAAACTCGGGTAAAGCAGGAGCCAAGAGCTGACTACTCTATGAATCAAGGAAGGAACACCGAACACAACGCAGGGTAACAAGAGGATGAACACAGCTTACAACAATCAAGGGAGACAAGACAGAGGAAGTAAAACTAAAGACAGCGGACACGGGACGAAGACTAGCAAAATGAGTGGAAAGACTTGGCTGCGTAAGGTCATCAGGATCAGAGCTGGCAGGATGGTCCTTTATGTAATGCGTGTCATGCGTTTGCTGATAGCAGTGATTATAAACAGGTATTGGTGCATGTGACTTGGTCCTTTCCTGGTAAGTTAGGGCACGTGAGAGATAAAAGCTTGGCAAGTTAATGGCTTTCCTTTATTACACTGGAGTTCCATGGTACAGAGCCAGATTGCACGTGTTATATTATGTGTAATTGTTTTATGCATCTTGTGATGGTCATGACACCAGGCCTGCATCCTGTCAGTGAGATCTATCCTGCATGGTGAATTGCATGCCTGTGCATTTATGAACACAGACTGTATATACAGTAGAAGATAGGCTGTAAGCAGAAAATAAAGGTAACCACCATGACGCCACACACTTTGTATTTGAAATGTTAAAAGTTGGCATCTTGGCTGCTGCCATGCTGCCATGGCTGTATTTGTATAAGGCAGGGGTCCCCAATCCCAGTCCACGAGGGCCGGTGTCCCTGCAGGTTTTAGATGTGTCCTTGACCCATCACAGCTGATTTAATTGGATAAAGTACCTTCTCAACATGTCTTGAAGTTCTCCAGAGGCCTGGTAATGAACTAATCATGTGATTCAGGTGTGTTGACCCAGGGTGAGATCTAAAACCTGCAGGGACACCGGCCCTCGTGGACTGGGATTGGGGACCCCTGGTATAAGGAGAAGGAAGGCCACCAGCAGCTGGCATAGTTACCGAAAGGGTGTTTATATCTACTAATGCTAATATTGCTGGCAGATAATTAGTCTGTTACTACAATTAACAGACGAGTAGAATACTAAAGTTTCACTTTGAAAAACTGAAGCAGAGACTGAATTACATGAACTTTTTGTAAACAATTGGATGGTTGTACAGCACAGCAAGCCATATCATCTGTCAGGCAATTTCAGAGTACATTCAGCAAAGAGGTTCATTTCAAGTTAGCGAAGATGAGGCCTTGTAGCAGGACAGTTTTTCATCTATGAAAGCTGAAACTCACACAAAATTTTTTTTTAAAAAAGAGATAAACATGAAAACTAAAATAAAAAGCATATCTGAATGACCAATGCAGACCCGGAGAAATTTTCATGCTTTGCAGCATCTTTATTAACCACTCTTCGAACAGACGTTTGCTGTACACTCACAACGGGCTGCAGCTCTGCTGCTGCCAGACACACATATTAACAACAACCCCAATCACAGGACCCAGTGCAACACTTAAGTAGGCAGGCATGATTGCGGATGCCGTGCAGGTGTGCCCGCCTTCCCTGCACAGCACCACAGGCCACGCCACAGCATAATATCTAAACAAAACAACGTTTTCTGTTATAAATCAAACTAAAACATGTAATAAGGTACATTACATACATACATACATAGTGTGGACCAAAATGCAGGACTCTGGAGACGAGACATGAACTTAGAGAATAGCTTTAATGCTGAAGTCAATTAAAAAACATTACTATAAGCAAACTCGGGTAAAGCAGGAGCCAAGAGCTGACTACTCTATGAATCAAGGAAGGAACACCGAACACAACGCAGGGTAACAAGAGGATGAACACAGCTTACAACAATCAAGGGAGACAAGACAGAGGAAGTAAAACTAAAGACAGCGGACATGGGATGAAGACTAGCAAAATAAACAGGAAACATAAACACTGAGACAGGGACTGAGCTGTATAAACTGGACTCAGACAACAAGGAAAACAAACATGAAGACATGACTGACTGGGCAAAACAGGCCACAGCGGGACCACAAAAGGACACAATAGAGGAAATCGATGGGGATCACCAAAGGGGACTAAGAAACCTATAATAAACAAACGTTTTGCGAGGTCAAATGACATTCTTTCATTGCATTACTTCAGATTGCATTGAGCATACCTCCTCTCCACCTTAACCCCCTCTCCACATAGGCCTTGGCACTGCCCAGAGACTAAAGTCAGAGAAGCAAAACAAATACAAGGCATCAAACAACTCATTATCAGAAAAGCTATATAAAGTTAAATTTTAACTCTTCTCTTTGCAACAAGGAAGTGTTGTGTATTTACTATATGTTTGTGCTGGGAACAATAAAAGCCAGGTGAGTAACTGATGTTTTTCCTTATCACATTGGAGTTTTGTGCCCCAAAGCCTTAATCAAGCTGATTGTAAACAGAAAGCACGTGCTAGATTATCACATTGTTTCTTTTCTTTGGAAATGGAAATAATGATATAAAAAAAACTATGAAGTAAATGCAGAAAAAAACATTTTCATTTATCATTTATTTATTTGTACATCAACATAGAAAATTCTAAATCAAATGACTAAGTTGTGTCTGAAATGCTAACTTTCAGTTGTATAGCAAAAAAGTATTGGATGAACTGTTTAGGAATTATGGCCATTTCTATAAATAACATCCCATTTTCAGAGGGCCAACAGTAATTGAATAAAATGCTTATTCCGTTTAACAGTCAACTGTTCAATTATTCCATTAAGCGGATTAAAAATCTTTCTCTTTGGCTCTCAGCGAAGGCGGTCGCACTTTTCCTCCTCTCCTCCTTTCCCCTATCTTCCCGGCTTAGCTGCTTATGTCTTTGTCTTGTCTCGTGTTTTTTTTTCTATCACTTCCCTGGAACACTCTCTCACAGTCTGTGTCTAAAAACCTAAAGAGAACTATGGATTTGATCAACTGGTCTCTGAATGCTATTGACACCCTCTTCTCAACGAGAAGTCTGGGCTCGGGAGACCCGAGTGCCCTGGAGGGACCTTCCCTGCCGGATACACGATGGACGGGTGGCAGACTTGGAGGATCGTGTGCCTGGCGGGACTGTCGATCGAGGACGCTGAAGATATCTACCTATTCGGAACCATGATAACAGGGTTCTTGCTGATCGGAGCTGGCTTGGCCCTGGCTTATCAGAGAATTAAGAAAGCAGAACCGGCTGTCCAAACCGCCACAAAGCTGCCCGCTGAAATTGAATTGACGGGACAAGGTGCGGGTTTTCAGAAAAGGCTCACAGACGGGGACGTGGTCAAGAGCTTGGAGGCAATTGCGGCTGCAGTGAATACTCAGAATAACATCTCTGAGCGGATATTGGGACACATCAGGGAAGAATCCGCTCAAATCAACAACTATGGGCGGAAGTTGGAATACATCACGGATCAGTTGGCTGCGGTCGCGAGGTCTCAGAATCTGATCTGTGAGCAAAAGAATGACAAGATCACGGAATTGAAGGTAAATAACATCATGGAAAAACTCGCAACTATCCAACGGGTGATGGAGGGACCAGTGTCGGAGTGCTAAAAGAAACAGCTCAAAATTCTCATGAGTTGTTGGAAGACAATCGCAATCATAATATGACTACCCTTCCGGCGCCAGCTGCGGGCTCAAGGCTGGAGCCGATCTAAACAATCCCTGATAACGACTATGTTGAGACTGTTCCTTCCCATCCCATGCAAGGCCACCTGGGTTGGCTGGTAGACTGTTTACTTAGCCTGGCAGGACGAAGGACACTGTCTCCGCTGAACTATGGACACGCATACACATACACTTACACTGATAAGCAAACACTGATCCCCCTCCCTTTCCAAACGCCTTCGATGCTTGTTTCCTGCGGGGGAACACGGCGGGTCTATGTGCCGCGCTGGAATGATAGCGCTGTGCAGGGCGGCTGCTGTGTTCGCTTCGGATAACTCCTCACCCCCCACCCATCCCCGTGGCTTGTCATGTCCTTCATAATGTTGTGCTGTGGACATTCATGTGCTTTTTTGTGCAGAGGAGTTTTTTTGTTTCCTGTTCTCATGCTGTCCTACCATGGAAGCACAGCATGAGTAGGGGTCTCTTTTTTTCCTCTTGTACTTTCCCATTGTAATGTACATTTCAATGTTTTTCTCTAATGCTACCAATCTCCGACCGGTATCCCCATGTAATGTCTGTGTTGTATGTGTAAGGTCGGGGGGGGGTCCCATTTCACTGCAGGGCAACCTGCATGTGACGAATAAAGCTTTGATTGATTGATTGAGTAGATTCCATGTGTCAAACTTGGATTTTGTAGCTGTTCACTAGAACTCTCAATGTGAGGTTGAAAATGCTGTTGAAGGAGGACTTTACTAGGATGAGAATAAAACTATCAAAGAGATATCAGAAACTTTAGGAGTTCCCAGATCGACAATCTTTTACATTTCTTAAAAGGAAAGAAATGGTGAGCTCAGCAACATAAAAGGCAGGAAAGACCATGTGACATAATGAAAGTCGGAGGAATTTTTAAGAATTTTTACTTGGTTAAAAAAAAACTTTCACAACCATCTAACCAAGTCAAGAAAACTCCTCAGGAGTGGGATGTGGGGTGTAAATACATTGTTGTGGAAGTTTTCCATTAAATAAAGCCTGCAGATGAGCGGTGAGCGGTAGCTAACATTCTTTAATCAAAACACACAGAACAGAAAACCAAGCTTGTGGAGAGCCTGCATGACCACGGGGCAGGTCAGCAGAGTCTCCCTGAGCCTAACATGGCTCTCAGTTAAATACCTTCTCCAGGAACAAAAGGCAGTACAGCTGTTTCACACCTTAAGGTTCACACTCCCTTGCTACCCCCCAGAGTCCTCGAAGAGACAAAAGATTCCTTCCTGTGGAGTTGTCTGCTTCCCCCAACTTCCTAAATAGACCCCCACCATTTGTCTTACAGTATTGGTGTGAGACATGTTAAAATCCAGTGGCACCAAGGCATTATACAATAAAATAATGTGATTAGTACATAAGTGAAAGAAATTCCTTTACAATCTCAAGCTGCATACCACTGGTTACACACAAATGGCCTGTAAATGGCCTGTATTTTGTATAGTGCTTTACTAGTCCCTAAGGACCCCCAAAGCGCTAAGGTCAAGGAGGTTAGATAAGACTTTTAGACGACATCAAATAACTCTGCACAGGTCTAGAAAAAAGTCTTTGGATGGATGAAACCAAGATTAACTTAAGATAATCTTGGTTTCATCCATCCAAAGACTTGTGAAGTGTACTGGGCAAATGGATAATGACCCATAAAGAATATTCTTCAATGGCCAAGTCACTCACCTTATGTCAATGCAACATAGTACGTTTTTACATTACTGGTGACTACTACTATACTCCAAGAACCAACAAACTCTGTTTGGTGTCCCTTGGTTTCTGCGGTGTTCTGGGCCATTCTCTCTTACTATGTCTTTGTGGCCGGGATGTGCTAATTGACTTAGTGTGACAGTTTATGTAATGAAGGGTTTAGGGTGCCAGTCAGGTCTCTCTCCTGAGATATGAGATTGGTATGGAATGATGTTTTACCCTTGAAATACAAAAAAACTTCACAAAGGAAGCAAACATATTATAGTACTTGTCACCCTAAACAATTGAAACAAAGCCAAAAACCACAGTCTCTTTCATAAAACTCAAATGTATTTACGCACAGAAAAAAATGGTCATACAATAATAATTCAGTTCTTTAAGTTAAATGTAGTTCATGGCACATGTTTGGTTCAATTCAGTCCAAAAATTAAAAAAAAAGGGAAAATGATCCAGTTTTATTGATTGTGTCCCAGAATGGGTTCACCTGAAACCTTGGCTGATTGTGACCTGTGACAACCTTGGCTCGTGTGATTAGATAGAGGATCATTAGGGGGTCCATGCCTGTGTCCCAATTAAGAGACTGCACGCTTGAAGTACGCATTTTGAGTGCGATTACGTCACCGCCACGGGACGATGGCTGTCCCAATCTGAAGTGTACTTCAAATGTGTACTCCAAATGCGCCGTCGATTTCCCCAAATATCAAGCGTGGTCCGGTGCACGCTTCGTGGTCCCATATATCCCACAATTCATAGCGCGGCGGTGGGTGTGGATAATTTTGCTGCAAAATACGGCAGAAGGGAGCGGCCGAAGAGTGAACTGTCAAAAGTAAGTACTGAATATCATGTCACTTCTTTATGTGCGAATGTTTAATAATGAAGAACATTAAAACATTACTGTTGGCCACATGTCGGCAAAGTTATGTGACATTAGTGATGTTTGTACTAACTTGGTTTTAAAGCCTTTACTTTAAAATATACGCCGTTCAATAGTCGACCTTAATCTTACAGACAATGTGATGATTTTATGGATAATTAAAATCAGTCATATATCCACAAACACAACAAGCTGAAAGTCAGTGATGCTGCTCGGTTTGCAGTCCTGAATATGACGGCACAAGCAGGATTCACTGCACTGTTAATGTTAGCTATGTTATATTGCTGCCTCTGTTCGGTGGTGTCGAGCCAAACGGACTTTAACGTGTGTTTGAACGAGCTGACAGTTCACTCGTTAAGCTGAAAGAAAGATGCTTTAATCACAGGAGTCACACATGTGTCCACTGGACCATCTGGGAACTCTTCTTGTTTAGCACTCGTAATAACACAAACACTAAATCCTCCTTCTCTTGTGCTGTTTTGTAGCAGTGTGTACACCTGAGACTGTCACCTGTCTGTCTGTCCTGCACTCTCTCTCTGTTTCTTTCTCTCTGATTGTGGAATAAAAGTATGAACATGTATTTATAAGTTACACTTGTGTTTGAATCCTGCAGCTTATCACACATTTGATTTCCATGTGTGACAACTGCAAGTGTCCAGAGTGAGGACAGACTGAGGGACCCACTGCTGCACATCATCTGTGAGGCTTTGCACCCCTGATGATCCACCAGGACAAACTCAGCAGTGTGTGAGGAAGAGGAGGAGGAAGAGCCAGCAGCAGCTGACAGATGGAGAGAATAGACAGACTGTTCCCTGTTTGTGAAGGACTGCTAGGAAAGTTCAACATAACTAATTGTCTGTCCTGAATCAGTCTTATTAGGTAATGTTCAAATAATGTGATCATCCCAGTGTTTTCAGTGTGGGAGAAAGTACTCAGGGCCTTCAAGTTACACACTATGAAAGGCAGCAACAAGTTTAATATTCAGAAACCTAAAGTATGTATCAGCAGCAGAATGGAGCTAAAAATAAATGTTTGTTTCAGTTCTATGAAGCTTTGAGTATTTTGGATTAGTAGTACTGCTGTGTTTGTTGCATCATATTGCTGTAATTGTTTATATGCTTTATATATTCTGAGGTAAGTTGATCTATAGTGTTACATCATATTCTATAAGGATGTTATGTGTTTGTAGACTTTCTGCCCAGTTTGACCCATTTAGCAGAAGTCAGCCTGTTTAAGGCTCTGATATCTATTCTGTATGACTTAACACTAGAATTACTGAGCCTTTTTTCCCTGGTGCAAGTCCCTACTACTAGATTTACTGGCCTGCGCAGATTTGCGTAAATTCCCCCCGACCTTAACACCTCTTGGCACCCCGCTGAGATTTTCACAGGTCGTCAGCTCCATTGTTCTCCTGCTTTTGTTGTGCAAACACACCCTCCCCCAACCCCTAACCATGAGAGATTCAAGTTTTTCCTTCCCTGCAAGGCTGCTTTCCTTCCTTACCTGCCTGCATGCCTGTCCATAAACATATATACACAGAGTTGTACATATATTTATATATTTATATAGCCACACCTTATATAATATGCATAAAGTCTAGTTATACACACAGACACATCTATATCATATATACACACACACACATATATATATATATATATATATATATATATATCTATACATACATATATATATATATATGTATGTATATATATATATATATATATATATATATATAAATGTTTGTATAGTGCACTTTCTATACCGTGCTCTGTCCACTTTTTTGCAATGACAATGCAGATTTTCCACTTGTGGGACAAATAAATGCAGATTTGCTGTGTGTGTGTGTGTGTGTGTGTGTGTGTGTGTGTGCGCAACATTGGCATTTGTTTACTCAGATCCAAGGCAGGCCAAACCTCTGTGTTACAACCTACATACAAAAGACAGACATTCACAATATATGGGTACACAAGTCTGTTTTATTTCAAAGTGTTTCAAACTTTACAGCGTTTGCAGACCCAGTGTCCATCATCCCTGCATTTGGCACAGGTGAATTTCTTACATGTTGCACAGGTAAATCTGCTGCGATTCCTGTTGCAGCTCTCTTGCACCTGGCACTGCGTTGTCTTTACAGTCCCTGGCACAGCAGCTGCAGCAGCCTGCCTCTTTGCTAATATTTCCTTGTGCTGCATGAATCGGCAACGAAGTTGCTGAGCTAGAAGACGCAGAAACAATCTTCTTTTGCCTGTCCACCCTGTACATGCCTTGTACAAAATGTAGGTATTCACTGCCGCCAGGTCCAGCATATTGTAGAAAACCGCTACTGGCCACCTGCGTGTTGCTGATCTTACAGAATACATCCGTGCCATTTGGTCCAACACGTCTACACCACACTGTAAAAGCAGAGCGAGAGAGTCATGAGTATATGTTTTTTTCTATAGGCATGTATAGCACACATCAGAAAACATTGTAGCACTGGTGTAAAATTGTACACACATTCACATACCTTCAGGTGGTTATAGTCTGTTATCGTGTTGGGTTTCCTCTTTCTGCCGTCACCGATCGTCACGTTTTGGTGCATGGAACTTGGAACACACACAGTCTTGTTTTTTTTAGGTGCATAAATTGTCAAGGACACACTGCCACTTCTAAGCACTGAAGTGGAGAATACCTCTCGCTTTGCAGTATCTTTTGCAAGTTGAGGAAGTTCACACCGGACTTTATTCACCGTGCCCAGTAATGTTGTTTTGCGCTGCAGCAGTCTGTGCGACAGTGACAGTGAAGTAAAGAAATTGTCCGTTGTGACATTTCTTCCATCATCCAAAAACGGCTCCATCAGTTTCATGACCACATTCTCTGCCAGCCTCTCTCCCTTCTGACGACTGGGGTCCTTTCCCAAGTAAGGAGATGCACTGCAGACATATTTGGTGTCCAAATCCGTGGCCATCCAGAACTTGATCCCAAATTTGTCTGGCTTGGTTGCAATATACTGGGTGAATGGACAACGAACCTTGGTAGGGAACAGCTGTTCATCTATGGTCATGTGTTCCCCTGGAGTGAAACTCTTAGCACAGTTCTCGTTGAAGCGTGTCCAGATGTCGGAGATCGCTGCAAATTTGTCTGTTTTCACCCGTTCTGCCCGCGTGTCCCTGTCATCAAATCGAAGGTGTTGCATAATTGAAATGAATCTATCTCGGGGTATTGTCTCTTTGATTAGTGGCACCAGAAAACTTTCTGACCAGCAATCCACAATGGCACCAACAGGACACATGATTGCTCTTACAAACAGGATTGAAATGAATGCCATAAGTTCATGAACTTAAAGCATAAAGTCTAGTTATACACACAGACACATCTATATCATGTATATATATATGTGTATATGTGTATGTGTATGTGTGTGTATATATACATACACACACACACACACACACACACACACACGTAGATAGATAGATATGTGTGTGTGTGTGTGTGTGTGTGTATACATACACCAATATTTTTGAATACACGTGTCCATATTTATGTTTCCAGATTGTTTGTATAGTGCACTTTCTATACTGTGCTCTGTCCACTTTTTTGCAATGACAATGCAGATTTTCCACTTGTGGGACAAATAAATGCAGATTTGCTGTGTGTGTGTGTGTGTGTGTGTGTGTGTGTGTGTGTGTGCAACATTGGCATTTGTTTACTTAGATCCAAGGCAGGCCAAACCTCTGTGTTACAACCTACATACAAAAGACAGACATTCACAATATATGGGTACACAAGTCTGTTTTATTTCAAAGTCTTTCAAACTTTGAAACGAACCTTGGTAGGGAACAGCTGTTCCTCTACCAGAGGCCTGGGAGCTTGAGGGTCCTGCGCAGTATCTTAGCTGTTCCCAGGACTGCGCTCTTCTGGACAGAGATCTCCGATGTTGTTCCCGGGATCTGCTGGAGCCACTCGCCTAGCTTGGGAGTCACCGCACCTAGTGCTCCGATTACCACGGGGACCACCGTTACCTTCATCCTCCACATCCTCTCGAGCTCTTCTCTGAGCCCTTGGTATTTCTCCAGCTTCTCGTGTTCCTTCTTCCTGATGTTGCTGTCATTCGGAACCGCTACATCGATCACTACGGCCATCTTCTTCTGTTTGTCTACCACCACTATGTCCGGTTGGTTAGCCACCACCATTTTGTCCGTCTGTATCTGGAAGTCCCACAGGATCTTAGTTCGGTCATTCTCCATCACCCTTGGGGGTGTCTCCCATTTTGACCTCGGGACTTCCAGGTTATACTTGGCACAGATGTTCCTGTATACTATGCCAGCCACTTGGTTATGGCGTTCCATGTATGCCTTGCCTGCTAGCATCTTGCACCCTGCTGTTATGTGCTGGATTGTCTCAGGGGCATCTTTACACAGCCTGCACCTGGGGTCTTGCCTGGTGTGATAGACCCCAGCCTCTATGGATCTTGTACTCAGAGCTTGTTCTTGTGCTGCCCTGATTAGTGCCTCTGTGCTGTCTTTCAGTCCAGCTTTGTCCAGCCACTGGTAGGATTTCTGGATATCAGCCACCTCCTCTATCTGCCGGTGGTACATACCGTGCAGGGGCCTGTCCTTCCATGATGGTTCCTCGCCTTCCTCCTCTTTCCTTTCTTGGGTTTCTGCTGCCTGAGGTATTCACTGAGCACGCTGTCAGTTGGGGCCATCTTCGTGATGTATTCGTGGATGTTTCTTGTCTCATCCTGGACTGTGGTGCTGACACTCACCAGTCCCCGGCCCCCTTCCTTCCGCTTAGCGTACAGCCTCAGGGTGCTGGACTTGGGGTGAAACCCTCCATGCATGGTAAGGAGCTTTCTTGTCTTGATGTCAGTGGCTTCTATCTCCTCCTTTGGCCACCCTATTACCCCAGCAGGGTACCTGATCACGGGCAGGGCGTAGGTGTTGATGGCCCGGATCTTGTTCTTACCGTTCAGCTGACTCCTCAGCACTTGCCTGACCCTCTGCAGGTACTTGGTGGTTGCAGCTTTCCTAGTGGCCTCTTCATGGTTCCCATTTGCTTGCGGGATCCCCAGGTACTTGTAACTGTCCTCTATATCTGCAATGTTGCCTTCTGGTAGTTCAATCCCCTCAGTTCTGACTACCTTCCCTCTCTTTGTTACCATCCGACTACACTTCTCCAGTCCGAACGACATTCCAATGTCATTGCTGTATAGCCTGGTAGTGTGGATCAGTGAATCGATGTCTCGTTCACTCTTGGCATACAGCTTGATGTCATCCATGTACAGGAGGTGGCTGACAACTGCTCCGTTCCGTAGTCGTATATATATATATATATATATATATATATATATATATATATATATATCTGACAATACATATAATATTGTCCATATTATATTAACATTACCACAGTGAGATGACTTTAGTCTCATGAACAACATTAGCTAATTATTATTTACTAACTAATCTTAAAATGACTGTTCAGTACAGAAATGAAGCCCAACTATCATGTTTTACAGTCCTGTGGTCTCAACTAATCAAAGTGATGTCATGACAAAAATGAATGACCAACAAAACATTTTTTCTCCTTCATTTCTGTCACACAAAGCTGTATGAAACATTTCTCACGGTTAGTATCATGGTTACTAGGCAACCTGAACAGCGCGACGAAGGCTAGACCGTCCCATTTCACAAGCCTCTCACTTCCGCACTTCCCGTACTTGTAGTACGCACCGTACGTAGTATGCGTAGTGTGCGTACTTCAAGCGTGCAGACGCTAGCTGTGTCCCAAAACGTCGGCTGCATCCTCCGGAGGCCGCATTTGAAGGCCGATTACATCACAGCCAGGCGACGAAGGCTGTCCCAATTCGTTGACTCCTTCAAATGCAGCCGACAAATGCGTCCTTCATTTCCCCGAATTTGAAGGATGGGTCCGGTGTGTCCTTCGTGGCCCACCATACCCCAGAATTCATGGCGCAGTCCAGCCAAATTTCAGCTGCCAACAATGGCGGCCGCTACTAAGTTTTAAAATTAGTCTTATTAATCTTTCTGGGTCACAAAATAAACTTTTAACATATTTTCAGGCGAGAAAGTGGCGGTGTAAATTTCAGATATCTACTTGGTTTATCAAGACATCGCATATTTGCAAAAGTGAGCCGACGTTTTCGGCGATGTCTGTTACCCACCCACTCGGTAGCAAACCGGGGGATTCAATGATTCAATCGAGCCGGCGAGAGCAGCGGACTCCCGGCTTCATCGTTTTCAGACCCCTGCTCTTTCGTTACTCAGGTTAAACATGATATATAAGTCACTCGGATAACTTAAAAATGTAATTGTTTGCCTTATTTCGGTGTTTTATTTGTTCGTGAGTAAATCGGGTTGGCTGAGATCAAAGTTATTAGATTATTAGATTAAATAAAACTTTATTAATCCATCGGGTGGGTTCCTCCGGGATTTTCACACAGCTGAATAAACGTCAAAAAGAAAACTGATTAAACAGAGGTGTGAGACGGTCGAGAATTTACGCCAGTGTCCTGTTATATTTTAGATAGCAAGGAGCAGACGGCCGAGTTTATTAAACTCCACAGACACAGCGGTGACGCAAATCTGAAGGCTAGACCGTCCCATTTCACAGCCTCGCACTTCCGGCCTTCTCGGTCTTCGAAGGACCCGGCCCACGTAGACCACGAAGGCCAGGTCCTCCGAAGGATGCAGCCGACGTTTTGGGACACAGCTGCTGAATTGGGACACAGCCAAAGACCGCTAAGGCCGGAAGTGCGAGGCTTGTGAAATGGGACGGTCTAGCCTCCGTCGTGCTGCCCAGGTTGCCTAGCAACCATGATACTAACCGCTGGAAACGTTTCATACAGCTTTGTTTGACAGAAATGAAGGAGAAAATCTTTTGTTCGTGGGTTTTTCTATGATCTTTGTTTGATTAGTTGAGTATCTGAGGCTTAGACCACGGGACTGTAAAAACATGATTGTTGGGCTTCATTTCTGTACTGAACAGTCATTTCAAGATTAGCTAGTAAATAACAATTAGCTAATGTTGTTCATGAGACTAAAGTCATCTCACTTTGGTAATGTAAATATAATATGATCAACATTAAAGTTATGATATCAATCATTATTAGTTATTACAGCAGTGAGCTTGAACTCTGTGTCAAATACTGAGCTTCAGTAAAGATTCAAGTTGCATTTATTTAAATTTCCTATCACCTTAAATCTTCACTCAAAGACAAGTATCTTTGACAGTGTATACATAGATGTATTATATATGAGACAAATATTGTTATTTTAATATGTTGGCATTACTAAATTTGGCTCAATGCTTACATATATGTGTACAAAGAAAATGTACGAGCTGTGATAACTGTCTGATAAAATGAAGAGTAGACTGATATATTAAACATTTCTTTATTGGGTGAGAAAATCAGACCATGTCATAACTACTTTAAGTCATACAGAATAGATATCAGAGCCTTAAACAGGCTGACTTCTGCTAAATGGGTCAAACTGGGCAGAAAGTATACAAACACATAACATCCTTATAGAATATGATGTAACACTATAGATCAACTTACCTCAGAATATATAAAGCATATAAACAATTACAGCAATATGATGCAACAAACACAGCAGTGCTACTAATCCAAAATACTCAAAGCTTCATAGAACTGAAACAAACATTTATTTTTAGCTCCATTCTGCTGCTGATACATACTTTAGGTTTCTGAATATTAAACTTGTTGCTGCCTTTCATAGTGTGTAACTTGAAGGCCCTGAGTACTTTCTCCCACACTGAAAACACTGGGATGATAACATTATTTGAACATTACCTAATAAGACTGATTCAGGACAGACAATTAGTTATGTTAAACTTTCCTAGCAGTCCTTCACAAACAGGGAACAGTCTGTCTATTCTCTCCATCTGTCAGCTGCTGCTGGCTCTTCCTCCTCCTCTTCCTCACACACTGCTGAGTTTGTCCTGGTGGATCATCAGGGGTGCAAAGCCTCACAGATGATGTGCAGCAGTGGGTCCCTCAGTCTGTCCTCACTCTGGACACTTGCAGTTGTCACACATGGAAATCAAATGTGTGATAAACTGCAGGATTCAAACACAAGTGTAACTTATAAATACATGTTCATCCTTTTATTCCACAATCAGAGAGAAAGAAACAGAGAGAGAGTGCAGGACAGACAGACAGGTGACAGTCTCAGGTGTACACACTGCTACAAAACAGCACAAGAGAAGGAGGATTTAGTGTTTGTGTTATTACGAGTGCTAAACAAGAAGAGTTCCCAGATGGTCCAGTGGACACATGTGTGACTCCTGTGATTAAAGCATCTTTCTTTCAGCTTAACGAGTGAACTGTCAGCTCGTTCAAACACACGTTAAAGTCCGTTTGGCTCGACACCACCGAACAGAGGCAGCAATATAACATAGCTAACATTAACAGTGCAGTGAATCCTGCTTGTGCCGTCATATTCAGGACTGCAAACCGAGCAGCATCACTGACTTTCAGCTTGTTGTGTTTGTGGATATATGACTGACTTTAATTACGCATAAAATCATCACATTCTCTGTAAGATTAAGGTCGACTATTGAACGGCGTATATTTTAAAGTAAAGGCTTTAAAACCAAGTTAGTACAAACATCACTAATGTCACATAACTTTGCCGACATGTGGCCAACAGTAATGTTTTAATGTTCTTCATTATTAAACATTCGCACATAAAGAAGTGACATGATATTCAGTACTTACTTTTAAAAGTTTACTCTGCGGCTGCTCCCTTCTGCCGTTTTTGTCGGCAAAATTATCCACACCCACCGCCACACTACAAAGTCTGGGATATGTTGGGCCATGAAGGATACATCGACCCATCCTTAAAATTCAGGGAAATGAAGGACGCATTTATGGGCCACATTTCGAGCAGCCTCTGAATAGAGGCCCTTTCTCAATTCTCAAGTACGCGAGTCCGTGCTCGCGTTCTCGGCAAGTCGAGAACACGAGCACGGACTGTACAATTGGAACACCAGCGTACTTGATGATGTCACAGTTCCGGAGTTTTTACTGCCGTCGCCTCTTAATTTAACTGTGATTAATATGTTATGAAACTTAACTTTAATCTCAGCCAAACCGATTTACTCAGGAACAAATAAAACACTGAAATAAATCAAACATTAACATTTAGAAGTGATCTAAGTGAGTTATATATCATGTTTAACCTCAGTAGCGAAATCTCTATTAATAAAAATGATGTACATGTATACCTTAATAAAAACAAACAGGTGAGATGTTAGAACGCTTTTATTTTTATTTTAGTGGACACTCAAAAATTACAATAGACAGCTGCTGGGGAAGAGAACTGAACAAATATTTAAAATATAATCTGATCATTTTGAAGCAGCCTTCAGAATCTCCACGTATTAACATGCTGTTTTTGTTCCCGGTGAAAATGTTTCCTCCTGAATTGAAATATATCTCAGCCACAACAATTTACTCAGGAACAAATAAAACACTCCTCGATCTCCCGGTCTGCTATGGAGCTGGTTGGTTTATAGACATCTCCGAAAACGTCGGAGCATGTTTGGAAATATATGATATCTTGATACATTGAGCAGATATTTGAAGCTTACACAGCTACATTCCTGCTTGAAAATAAGTTAATAACTAAAGAAACACAAAACACTGAGTCATCAGACTCAGGACCATGACATGCTGCTCACTGAACCAAGCCAGCAGATAAACAAACTTAACTTAAGCTGCCTTATGATTATAGCTGTTGGTAAAAATTATTGGAAAAATTGCGAATGTGAATTGCTAATACTAGAAATTTGAATTTACTGTAATTGTTCTGTCTTAATTTAATTAGCGTTACTTACATTTAGTAACGTAGGGCTGATTTGATCTGCTCATTAATTCTGACCTTTGGTAACATCTGGTGCATTTTAATGTGATAACAAAGTGGAATCAGTTTTATTTTATCTCACATTTTGGGGTCGTGCATTTTCCTTAATCAAAAGATCAGTGAACTAGCCAAAAACCTCTGTTTGGGAAACAGAAGTGTACAAATATAAACCTTTGCTTTTTGAGCCGGTTGTCAAGATTAATTTTAGGATATTACAGATGACACAAGTATGATGAAAACAATGTTAATAGGACCCTGGGACCAATGGAAATTGTTAGCAGAGTCCATAACAAATCCTAGTAGAGTATGTTTAGATGCAAAGACGTCATAACAATAGGTCTATACTTTTAGAAAGGCCAATACATCCACGTACATCTTATTAGAATGACCTTTCTGACACATTTTATGACATTAGAGAGCCAATGAGATGTCATCATTGTTTTATGGCTGCAGTGCTAGTGACAAGCAGAAAGATGTTCTCCCTAAAAGAAAGAAGAAAACTGAAAAGGACTAACATATCCATTAATGGGGCGATTGTGGCTCAAGAGTTGGCAGTTTGTCTTGTAATCTGAAGGTTGTCGGTTCGAGCCCCGGCTCGGACAGTCTCGGTCGTTGTGTCCTTGGGCAAGACACTTCACCTACCGCCTACTGGTGTTGGCCAGAGGGGCCGATGGCGCGATATGGCAGCCTCGCTTCTGTCCGTCTGGCCCAGGGCAGCTGTGGCTACAACTGTAGCTGCCTCCACCAGTGTGTGAATGTGAGAGTGAATGAATAGTGGAATTGTAAGCACTTTGAGGGTCTTGAAAAGCGCTATATAAATGCAATCCATTATTATTATTAATCAGCAAGTTTTTAGTGTACATTCACTAACATACTTCATGATTAATGTTCACTCTAATTATCCTTGCTCATTTAATAGTGAAGACAGAAATTTAGATGCATTAAGACAATTGGAAACCTTTGTACCCGCTGAACAGCAACAACAAGACAATCTGAGTGATATTATCCAGACAGCAACTTCAATCATATCAAGAACAGCTGCATTTATTACCAGGAAAAGCAGCTAAATGAAAGTACAATTCCAGAACACATGTCACTCATTCATATTAATAGTAGAAGACTTTATGCCAATTTTTACAATATTAAAGATTTTTTGAAACAGTTTAAGACCCCATTTAAGATTATAGCTATCTCTGAAACCTGGATGAAGAACAGTAAAGCTCATTTTGATTTAGACGGTATGAGATGAACACCGAGAACAGAGCGTGTAAAAATAGTGGTGGGGCAGTACTATATGTTGACAGTATGGCAGCAACAGTGGATGAAGTGATGAAATGTTTAACAATTGAAACTATAATGGAAACAAAGAAAGAACATGATTTTAAGTTCCATCTATGGAGCACCTGGATCAGAAAATGGACACAAAAACTTGTCAAAACGATATCTTAATCTGTGGGGACATTAATATGAATCTCCTGAAGTTTAAGCAACATAAACCTACTGAAGATTTTTTAAACACAATGTATAGTATAACCTTATTTCCAAAAATCATGACACCCATGAGAATAACTTCATACTGTGCAACCTTGATAGATAGCATTTTTACAAAGTCAGCACACACAGTGTAGTTGGTAGTATACTAATAAATGATATTAGTGAAAATTTACCAATGTTTGTTTTTGCGAAGACCGACTCAGGCCTACAGAGGACAATAAACCTTTTTACAATCAAATGCAAACAGAGGGAACAAATAGAGCACTAAAAGACTTTTTCAAGACTGGGATGAGTCTGCAGAGAGAAAGATGTGGATAAAGCCTGCAATAAATCTATAGAGATATTTACATTATTATATGATAAAAAAAAAATTGCCCAATTCAAATGATTAATAAAAAATATAAAAATAAAAATTCATAGTTAACCAAAGGGCTACGAAATGCTTGTAAGAAGAAATACAATCTTTATAGAGATTTTATCAAACTGAGAACTAAAGAATCTGAAAATTTATATAATATCTACAAAAATAAGTTAACTGAAGTGTTAGTAAAAAATTATATTACAGGAAATTATTAAATGACAATATGAATAACATAAAAGGAATCTGGAACATATTAAACAGTCTAAGAAAAAACGGCACAGGGAAAATGATATATCCAGTATTTTATTGACTATAGTGGTGACCAGTGTTGGGCAAGTTACTTTGAAGTTGAAAAGTAACTATTGCATTACTTAAAAAAAAAAAAAAGTTTAACCCTGTGGGGTCCAGGGTATAATTGGCCATTTTTAACTACTTTTAATTTTCCCTCCACATTTTACCTTTAAAAAAAATATTTTTTACCATAACAACCACAAACATGTTTAATGAATCATATTTCATAACTTTAAATGCAAATATAAACTGTCAATTTTAAAATCCAATGCACAAGTTTTGCAAATTTGCAATTTACCTTTTACCTTGATTTTTTACATAACCATTTCAAACTATTTACATAATAATCAGCTGTTCTGCATTCAATAAGATGCCACACAAATTATTTGTGCCACTCCCAAAAAAATCATTTCTGTCCACAACAAACGAGAACATCACAGCCTGATACCTGCAGGTCTGACAGCAGCAGGTGTATCACTACTGTTTTCTACCTGGAGACAGCAGTCACCTTATTGTTCTGACACACAACACAAAACTATCCACAACACTACACACTAACTACACAAGACAACACATTAACTACACACTCCAAACACGCTAAACGTCACAAATCTCTCACATCTCAAAACTCTCTCTCACTCTCTCTCTCTCTCTCTCGCCGTCACTCCTAAAACTTCCCCTGTTTTTTGGGGGGGTTTTTTGGTCATAAGCAGAGAGTGCTTGCTAGCGCTGTCCTTAGACAGTAAACGTGACAAAACTACTGAGGAAAAAACACGCGTATATATTGTTTATCATGACTCTGGTTTTACGTGTCCTATCAACACAATTTAAAAACTGGTATATATCACCTTGTTGCTTTGTCTTTAAGTGGTCATGTGATTGGCTTACCACGAGTACTTTATTCTTCCTCAGTCAAACAGCAGCACTCATGCGATTGTTTTGCCCCCTTAGCTCCAGGTGTTGTGCTAGACAGTGATCGTGATTGCCGTCCACAGGAGCACGCCCAGCTGCTTAAAGCTGTAGCGTCCAGATTACTTACGTAGACAGCTACTTCTGTGCAACTGATGTAAGATGCGGTAAGCTGAACACAGCTTCAACCGTCTGTTTGTTGAAAAATAGTAACGGACCGCATTTTCTTGTTAGTAACTGTAACGGCGTTGTAACGATAGGAATAGTAATTAGTTAGATTACTCATTACTGAAAATAGTAACGCCGTTAGTAACGCCGTTATTCCCATCACTGGTGGTGACAAAAAATAAATAAATAATAATAATAATAATGATAACATGGTAGTAAATGTATTTAATAACTTTTTTGTAAATATTAGACTAGATTTAGAAGCAAAGATTTCAGAACATGGAAGAGAAGAAATAAGTGAAACTTTAATTTGAAATAATCTGTATCCAGTTTTTCTTTCTGACATGCATGAGACACGTCTGTGTCTCATTCCCTTGTTATCTCTCAGTGTATTTAAGCCCTGTGTTTTCCTTGCTCTGTGTTATGTTGTACCCTCACCATGCTGTGTGATTTCCACTCTGTGTTCCTGGTTTGTTTTCCTAGTTCATGTTTCCTAGGCTTAGTTCCATGCGTCCAGTTTAGGTTCTAGTTCATGTTTGAGGTTTTGGTTTGTTGTAAAATTAATTTCTTATGAAAAGTGTTTCCAGTGAATGGAGCTGCACTTTGAGTTGAATCTCCCATCTAAGAGTCCTGCATTTGGGTCCTTCCTCCTGCCTGCCACACAGCGACTCATGACAATATTTAAGGAAGGGAATAATAAACACATTTTCACAAACTATAGCCCAGTATTACTCCTCTCCCAATTTTCAAACATTTTGGGAAAACCTTTTATCAATAGACTAGAAAAATTCTTAAATATGATTTAATTAACCAAAGTCAGTATGGAGTCAGTAGTGATGCTAACAAATGTTAAAGTTTCTTTTGTAGATGTGGCGGCTTAGCAAATAGAGGTGGTGACAGTCTATGAGTTCTCCTTTACCTACAGGCAGTAGGATCTAAACTGGGGGGAGGCATGACGTCATTCAGTGTAGGAGGGACTTCACCAAAAATTATTGTAAACTAATCTTGATTTAATAAATTAAATTAAACATTTTTTCATTGTGAAGTTGTGTGTTGTTTATATGTCACATCCTATTGTGTTTAATAGCTGTTAAAAATGTTTTAATCAACATCATTACATCATTTATCGCAAAATTAGAAAAGTAAATTACATTATTTTGAAGTATTGTAAAGAATTTGTTTAACATCAGTTAAAATACCACGCATGTCTTCTTGCTCGTTAGCAGTGATATCGACACTGTTTCAGTATTAACAGTGCAAACAAGATCAAGAATCAATGTCACAATTCAATGTTAATTCAATAAAATGTAGGTTGACAGTATAACATTGACTTAAGATAGTTTTAATTATTGTTTGCCATCTGGGTTACAAGACAAAGTGAAAGACACAGACTGGTGGGTGAGCATCATTAACTCCTATCAGCAAAGAGAGAGAGCAGCACACTGTGCTGTAAAATCATTAAAATATCTCAGTAAAATCCAGCTCTGCTTTAGGGAGAAATTAAAACGGCAGGATTTTTCAGCTCAGCCTCCATCTCTAGTTTCTCTAGTTTTTTCTACTTTCAACAGAAAATGTAATCATTAAGTGACTTCATCCTCACTATAATCTGTTACTTACACTCTGCACCGTGTTTCTTTTTAATTGTAAGAAGAAATCCAATCTTTATAGAAATTTTATGAATTTTATCAAATTTTATTAAGATTAGGGATGTTTGTCAGGCAGTCTGTGCACAGAGAAGTGCAAAACAGTTCATAATTCAAAGCATTTATTAGACACTTCAAAACAGAAATATTTGGTTTAGTCTCGGCACTCCCTGATTTGTTCTCCTCATGCTCCTTCCTCTGTGTCCTCCAGCCAGGGGTCTTGTCCTGCGTGAGAAAACATCTCCCTGCTCTATAGTTGTTGCCAGACATGTTTTATTCACAGCTTTAACCGTCTTTTATGTTTTGTTGCGCTATCATCAGTGCTGGAACGGCATGCTAGCAAACACCCACACATGGCCGCTTCTCCTTGATTGAGAATTGTGTCAACGTGTAGCAGTTTTACATTCAACACTATAAATGTAGTATAATATAATTTATAATATAATATATTAGATAGAATATAATAATACATTCTATAGTGTAGAATATATTCATACTGTAAAAAGAAAAGCCAGAAAACACATTAATTAAGGCAATCTATTTCTAAATAATTTTCATGACAAATGAGTTTTTTCCATTCCTTTTTTAAATTTCCACTTTGTTTATTTCCAAGATATGTGTAATGGACTGTTACAATTGGTCAGAATTACTCCATGAAAATGTGATAAATGTCAGCTTTTTATAAAGTAGGAAAACACATGTAGTGTTTTCATTCAAATATATATATTTTTTAGTTAATTAAATAACAAACCTAGCATAATGCTAGCTTCTAGCTTTGTTTGACACCAAGTAGAACAAACCTGATGACACGAATTCCCAACTTAAAAGTCAACCAAACTGTAAATCAGTGTGGTTATTACACTGTAAAAAAAAATTGTTGCAAAAACTTAAAAACTCAAGGCAACCCACTGCATGTATGTTTTTAGGTTCTGATGGATAACTTATAATTTCAAGTTTAGGAGAAAAGTTGCTTCAACTAATGTTTTTGTGTTTACAAAATTAATAACTGTGCTTTTTCTTAACTCATATTTTATTGTTTTAGCAATGTATTTCCTAAAGTTTACACAAGGTATTAGTTTTAGTTTTGGCAACGTATTTCCTAAAGTTTACAAAATATATATTTTTTGTTTTGCCAGTGTATTTCCTAAAGTTTATGCAAGATATTTGTTTTAGTTTTGTCAATGTAATTCCTAAAGTTTACACAACATATTTTTTTGTTTTGCCAATCAATTTCCTAAAGTTTAGAAAAAGTATCCTTTATAGTTTTCATGAGGTGCTCCCTGTTGTATTAATGAATGTTTACACAATGTTGATTTTCAAATAACTTTAATGTGTTCAAACACAACTGCACCACCGAAAATGTTTTGAGATCAGCCATTTTTAACATACTGACAACATTCAGCCACAAATAAAGTCCTTTTCCAAAAACAAAAAAAAGTCAAATTTTTGTAACAAATGTTACTCATCCAATTTTAAAGGTGTGGTATTGTCAGACAGAATATCAAACCTATCTTGATTGATAGTCACTAACAAACAGATTCAAAACATCAGATGGCAGGATGTGAACTCTTCTATCTGGTTTCCATACAGCAAACAACTTTCAAACAAATTTTTCCACCACTGGTTGTGTTTTAATAGTAATGGTATCAACACACTAATTTCCTCTGAAGTTCAGTATCGCGCCACATTTGTTATAAAGCTAGTACAAATGTACCTAAAACCGGAGTACAAAAATTGTTTAAAACAGTTCAAGTTAGAATAAACCCTTTCAACATTTTATAAAAACTTGTTATACACGAAATCTGCTATCAGCTATGCAAACTACATTAAGTAAGGTTAGAACAGAAGAGATTGCTTCAGAATTTTCTGCACCTTACTGTTTTCTTAAAACCAGAAACTAAATTTTTTGAGAGCAACTTACCACGAAACCCAAAAACTGTAAATCAAAACAAATTGTTGCATTCTGTTTTACACAATTTGCATTTGAGTTGAACATGTTGTCAAATAGGTTAGACTTTGGTTAAGAGCTTGGTTTTGAAGCTTCTTACCCTCTGGGAACAGGTAGATGTCAACTCCATAAAAATGTGTTGCACAGCTTCAAATGTGTACTTGAGTTCTTTGGGAAACTCCATGTTGAGCCCATAAAGTAGGCCAAACAGGTAGGCAAAGGCAGTGGGAAGGTCTGGCAGATCATCAAGAATAATGTCCTCTTCCAAAACAATGGCAGTGTTGACCACTGTGGACTGCGATTTGGGTCCCACGTAGTCCTCCAGAACAGTGAGGATGCCCACTGTAACACCTCGGGTTGCCCTCTCAACTGGATCTGTATCCTATGCAAAATTAGCAACAGTACATATAAGTCTCTGTAAACCAAAACTGAAGATTGAGTAGATTTGCATACTCACCAGACAAGACCAAACTCAAGAAGAGTTTGGTCTCGTCGTCGCGAACAAATATCGGTAACCCTTCCAAACTGATGGTTTGTCGATGCTGGACTATGTTTGAGACCTAAAACAAGGAAATCAAATAAGACTCAGTCTCATTTATAAACCTACCATTTTGTTTTTAAAACACATTAAGTGTTGTTGCTAAAAATACAGCCTTAAGAAATAAGATGTTAAAATTAGTTATTCCAGATAATTGCTCATGGTTTTGTCAGTTTTTTTAAAGTAATTTTGATGCACAACCAATGTAGCACACTTATTACAACATTTATAACAAAAAGTGGCATGAGTGGGATGAGAGTTGAACTGTCCGTCATGACCCGCCATCTGGCAAACACACAGCGCTGCTTGTTACCTTATAATCCCATTCAGGAGGACACACTTTTTGAAAACTAACAATTTTTATATCAATTTAGTAAATATTTAATAAAGTATCTTTTGTTACATTGGGAACTTCAGGTTCATGCACAAGTTTTGCAAACAACAAAGTTATATGGTACTAGTTACCTAAAAATGCAGCCAAGGCCTCAGGTGTTTTTTATATAACCATTTAAATCTATTTACAGAGCAATCAGGTGTGCTGCATCAAATTAGAAGGCACACCAATTATTTGTGCCAGTCCAAAAAAATAGTTTGTGTTCAGTATAAGACAGAGGAGAACACCACAGGCCTAAACCCTGCAGGTCTGACAGCAGGAGGTGTATCAGTCCAGTTTTCCATGTGGGAACTGTCATGGTCCTGAGTCCCCCGTGCCTACTGGTTCTGTGACTGTTTTCTCTGAGGGGTCTGAGGAACCGCTTCAGCCTGCTGCTTCCGCTTGGGGGTCCAAGGAGCCCGTCCAGCCATCACCGTCACCTGCAGCTTCCGCTGAGGGGTCCGAGGCACCGCTTCAGCCTGCTGCTTTCACTGGGGGGACCGAGGAGCCCGTCCAGCCATCACCGTCACCTGCAGCTTCCGCTGAGGGGTCCAAGGAACTACTTCAGCCTGCTGCTTTCGCTGGGGGGTCCGAAGAGCCCATCCAGCCACCACCACCTGCGGCTCCCACGCCGTCGCCTGCAGCGCCACTACCTGCGGATCCCACACCGTTGCCTGCAACGCCACCACCTGCGGCTCCCACGCCGTCGCATGCAGTGCCACCACCTGTGGCTTCTACGCCGTCGCCTACTGTGTCTTCATCCTCGCCTGGTCCAGCCTCTGTGTCTTCATCCGCGTCTGGTCCAGCCTCTGTGTCTTCATCCTTGTCTGGTCCAGCCTCTGTGTCTTCACCCTTGTCTGGTCCAGCCTCTGTGTCTTCATCCTCTCCTGCAGCGTCAGCGTCTTCATCCTCACCTGCAGCGTCAGCGTCTTCATCCATGCCTGCAGCATCCGCATCTTCATCCGCGCCTGCAGGGTATTCATCCACGCCTGCAGCGTCAGTGACTTCATCCATGCCTGCAGCATCAGCGTCTTCATCCACACCTGCAGTGTCAGCATCAGTCTCGCTGACAGGGGATTTCTTTAAATCACCCTGCCGTTCTTCAGCTGAGACATCTGAGTTAGAAAACACAAACACTGCAGTTGTCTTTCACTCGCGAGGGCAGCCATGGACGCATGACCTGCGTCTCATTACTGCCTGCGACTTTTATTTATACAGTTCTGTGTCTGTGTGTGTGTGTGTGTGTGTGTGTGTGCAAAGATAACGTCACTCAGAGCAGCGGGTTTTCCCCTTTTCTACATCTGTATCTTCTTGTAAAAGAGCTGAGGTTTCTCTTCTCTACATCTAAATGTTCTCTGAAAACAGGAAGCGGTTAGTAGCTGAATAAGTTCATCACACAAGTTACTAGGTGAAAAGTCACGTAGACATTTGCTTAGTGTTAAATAAAATGGTAAATGGTAAATGGTCTGTATTTATATAGCGCTTTTCTAGTCCCTAAGGACCCCAAAGCGCTTTAGATATCCAGTCATTCACCCATTCACACACACATTCACACACTGGTGATGGCAAGCTACGTTGTAGCCAAATAAAAGAATACATTTCATGTAGCTGATCACATTATGTTCAATAATCTTTTAACACTCGCCTGCAGCTTCAGCCTCGCCTGGTGCTGTGGGTGCCACGCCGCCATCAGGTCGACGTCTGCCGCCTCAACGTCGTCGGCCATCTGCCAGGCTGCTTGTGGGGGATCGTCGCCACGGTGGACGACTTCCTGAATGCTGCCGCTGCCTTCCGAGCGGCCAGCCTCCGGACTTGTGTCGTCGCCACCGCCACCACTGCCTTCCGCGTGGCTGGCCTCCGGACCTGCTCTGTCGCCGCCGCTGTCTTCTGCGTGGTCGGCCTCCAGACTTCTGTCACCACCACTGCCTTCTACGTGGCCGGCCTCCGGATTTGTGTCTCCGCCGCTGCTTTCTGCGCAGATGGTTTTTGGAGCTGTTTCACCCACGTCGCCGCCGTCTTCCACGCAGTCGACCTCCGAGTGGGCTCTGTGGTGAACTGGTGCACTGGCGACCTCCGGGTTGACCTCCTGAACTGTTTCCACGCCGCCGCTGCTTTCTGCGCGGTCGGATTTTGGATTTGTGCTGCCCGCATTGCCTTTGTAATGAACTAGTGAACTGGCGACCACCGGGTCGGCCCCCTGAACTATGTTTTGGGATTTTCAGGACTTTGTTTTGGGGCTGCTTCGAGGTTAATCAGGTCCAGCTGTGTCTCCCACCTGTGTGTGATGTCCCAGTGTCCCTCTGTGTATTTATAGTGTGTGTCTGCTTGTATTCGTTGTCGCGTCATCTGTGTTACTCCACATTACTCTGTGTTCATTCACTGTGTTCCGCCGTTGTTTCTCTGCATCTTTCTACCCAGCCTTCTTCATGTCATCCACTGTGTGCTCTCCTTGCTGTCCTCCCTTCGTGTTCAAGTTTGCCGTACTATAGTTTAGTTTTTCCCTGTTTAGTTTATCCTAAGTTCTGTTTTTCCATCCCCACTTTGTGTTCTGTATTCATAATAAACCACCCTCACATCTCAGTAAGTGCTGCATTTGAGTCCTCTTTTCCACACATCACACGGCTGCTGCCCCAGCCGTGACAGGAACAGCGTTTACACTGGAATCTGCCTTTGATGGCTTTTTTCGAGCAAATGTGACATTCAGCAGTATAACTGACACACAATACAAAACAATAACTACACAACACACTAACTCTAGCCTCCAAACACGCTAAACGTCACTAATGTCTCACATATGAAAACTCGCTCTCTTTCTTTCGCTCGCCCACTTTCGTCGCGGGTGTCACTCCTAAAACTTCCCCTTCTCCCTAAACAACCAAGTGCCACATGTTGCCATATCATTTTTTTGATTGGCTGATATGGTAAACTCTAACACCAATAGGGAAGGGGTGTTTTTTCTTTTCTTTTTTTTTCACTCTCAAGTGGAAAGTGTTTGCTAGCACTGTCCGTAGAAAACGCCATTTTTACCATTCTTCCTGCTGTAAACACCACTGTTTTGTTCAGAAAAAAAATCGTGCATATTTTTTATCATAACTCTGGTTTTACGTGGCCCATCAACACAATTCAAAAACTGGTATATAGTTTAAAGTCCGCACTTTCGACCCAAGTTGAAATTGAGACTCTGAGTCACTGCATCTTGTAGCTGTGTAGTCTTAAATTGGTCATGTGATTTTGACGCACTGGCGCATCCGTCGACCCCAGGGGGTTAAAGTCTGTTTGATATGACTCTTGCAGACTCTAGTCTGCCTTCGTATTTAAAATACCCCCATATTTACTGCTCTGCTGCTTGTGCTCTGTAGCTGCTTCTCTGATCTTCCTCTCCCTCCTGTTTGTGTGTTTGGTGGAGCTCGCTGGCCGTGAGGACTCCACCACCCCGTTCACACAGAAACTAAACCACACATTTTATTGGCTAAATGTGATTTGAACAAATTAAACGACATGGCAGCGGGCGCCCCCGAAATTTATTTTTTTTAAAAAGCGGCCGGGGGTTGCTGCCGTTGGTCGTCAGCCATGAGCGAGCCAGCCTATTTTTCAGGGGTTTTTCGTTCGGTGGTATGGCGGCCACAGCCTGCACTTCATGAAATACACGTAGGGGGTGTCGCGGAGGCTTGTCAGACATGAGCGTGCCTGTTTGGTAGGGATGTTTGTCGGATTTTCACTGTTTTGTGACATGGCGATTTTTATACCAAAACTTTAAAGCACTATTTTATGATGGAAAACATTCAAGTTGCTCACGAGAGCATTCAAGCAGCACGATTATGGAAGAAATGGGGGAATCTTAAATGATGTAGTAAACACATATAAATACGCAAAAGAAACATTACTTGCCTTAAGAAAGTTGAGATGAATGACCTTAGCTGCATCCAGCTCGTGGTGTAAAAAGCCTCATGTTCGCATTAAGACAGACGGCCAGGTGGCTTTCAGTCCTTGCAAAAGTGCAAAGTAGACCCCGTAGTATCCAAAAATATGAGATGCGCATGCGTGCTCAGGCACAGAAAGGCGCCTTCAACTCATGTAAAACTTGAATTAATTCATTTTGCCAGCAATAAATTTCATCTGAGACCAACTTTTGCTCCAAAACGTTAAAGGATTAGTTAAAACCCTTAATGTATTTGAGTTTATGGGGCAACTCAACTTTTATTGTTGAATTGTGATAGAAATGACTGTAAGCTCAGCAATGCAAGTTTGATTTTTTACGGTGTACAGTCTTTCCTCTGTATATTTTACTTTATAAATTGATTTCTTGTGAGCAACACAAATGTTAATGTCTTTTGAACAGTCTCATTATTTTTCTTTCCTTGTTTGTAGGAGGATTTCTCTGAAACGTGTTGATCACAGTTATTGAAAATCTGGTAGAATAAGTAGCTTTGTTTGGAATTGTGCAGGACCTGTGCATCACCGTTTCACACAAAAGCATTATCCAGATGTAGTGACTAGAGATGGACCGATCCGATATTACGTATCGGTATCAGTCCGATACTGACCTAAATTACTGGATCGGATATCGGCGAGAAATAAAAAATGTAATCCGATCCATTAAATATCAAAAAAGCACCTCACAAAACTTTCTACACGGCGTAACTCGGCTCATAACCGTAGCACGTTGGAGCAGTATGCCTCACGTGATAGAGCGGCTGTGTGTATTTGTAGCCTCGCTAGCAATCCGGCATTTCATCTCCGAGGAAGTTATCCCAGAGAGAAGTAAAGCAAGTGTGTAAGTTCATCTCTGAATGTTTATAAAGCGTTCCCACGTTAAGCTTAACAACCGATATATGGAGCGACTGCCTCTCTCTCTCTCTCCCTCACCTTCCTGCGGCTACTTCAATCGTGAAACTGATCAATGATCAGCTGATCGGCTTTTCTGTCGTGAGTCCGTCTCTCTTCTTTGTTTTTGGCCCACTTTGCACCAGAAAGAGGAAACCAGCGGCTGAACAACAGCAGCACGTTTAAGCTTGATAAGCTGTTGTTAGAATGTATTTAATATTACTTTCTACACCAGGATCCTTTTCTACGTAGCTGACGGCTGGTAACTGTGCAGGGGCGGATCTAGCAAAGTTTAGCCAGGGGGACCGATAGGGCATTAACAGGGAAAAGGGGGCACAAAGACATACTTTTCTTTCTTATTCTCATTTAAAATGTCTAGCTTTTAATAAATAATTATCTGAATCTTACACCCAAAGTTTTAATCTGATGTAAAATGTATAGAAGTCCATTACTGTATATAGTAACTGTTAAGTCTAATATACCCTAGTAAGCTATAGTACTTTTTCCTTTGGGAAGGTACCATCTGTGCAGTCTGCAATTCTGTTGAAGAAAGATGTTGAATCTATTTAATTATTCTTGAAAAATAATTTATTTCTGTGCATTTTTTTTCACACTGCATCAAATTAAAGTTGATTACGTCGATTAAGCATCATGAGGTGGAGGGTGGGGGGTGGTTCCCTATTTTCTTTGCTGGGAGTTTGCAACCCTATTAGTTAGGTTGCTTAATATTTCTGCTAAGTACTCTTTAAAATACCAGAATAGGAAGGATGGAGCAGGTTTAAGTTTATTAGATTGATCAGTATTGCTGAACTATGAAATATTTTGGGCACAGTGTATTTTTTACATATAGGTATAACAGAATAGCTTTAGTGTTGTTGTTTATTTAAACTTGAGTATGAACGTATACAAAATGCAGCAAGATATTAAAAAACAGTTTTATTGATTAAAAAACACACTATATCGGATTCATATCGGTATCGGCAGATATCCAAATTTATGATATCGGTATCGGTATCGGACATAAAAAAGTGGTATCGTGCCATCTCTAGTAGTGACAGATAAAAACAATAAGTTGGAAAGTCAGTGTCAGTGTTGGCTGTGTGACACCGGCCGGTCACAGCAGATGGCCGCCCCTCCCTGAGCCTGGTTCTGCCGGAGGTTTCTTCCTGTTAAAGGGGAGTTTTTCCTTCCCACTGTCGCCAAAGTGCTTGCTCATAGGGGGTCATACAATTGTTGGGTTTTTCTCTGTATGTATTATTGTACAATCTACTGTGCAATATAAAGCACTTTGAGGCAACTGTTGTTGCGATTTGGCGCTATATAAATAAAATTGAATTGACACAGTTTGTCTGTGAAGGTTCTTAGTCATCCAGGTCCTCTCATGAACATACATGAACACACTGTTTACTGAGAGTACAGTTCAAACTAGGGCTGTGACATGACATGTTGTCCACAATAAAAATATTTTTATGTGATATAAAAATGTATTTATGTCATATCATTGCTATAGCAGTGCCATGCATTCCAAAGCGTGCACAACGATGAGACAAACCCAGGCATGTCTGAGTTGCTTGTAGACATGCTTTGTTTTTTCTCAGGGTCAGTCAGCAACAACAAATTAGACCTGAAAAGAGATCCACTTCAACAACCTCCACAGCGCAACACTTTTCAAAATATGCAAGAAACCTGCTCCTGCTGAAGGTGAAAACAACAAACCTGTTTCACTGCTTAAGGCAAAAACACATGATTGAGTACAACAAGGCTATTTAGGAGAGAAGAGCAGCGGGTGATGTGCAGCCCAAATGTAAAAAAAAATGACCTCACCAAGCACGGATGGAGCATGCTCACTAGTTGCACTTCATATGACAATAAGAGTAAACTGTGGATAAAAATTAGTGATGTGACAATATTGTGCAGGCTACTCAAGAGTTACACAGTTAGGTTACTTTAGTTATTAAACTGGGTTTTATAACACAGTTATTTTATACTTAAAAATACTTAGTATTTCCAGGAAAAGACTACCATAATTTGGACATGAATGGAATCTCATAGTCTGCAAGAAGTTTTAAAAGCTGTTCAATCATTCAAACAATTCATATTAGCTTGTTGTATCTGTGACTTTTCTGTGACTCTTTATTTTCTT
Organism: Oreochromis niloticus; assembly: GCF_001858045.2. Lineage (NCBI taxonomy): Eukaryota > Metazoa > Chordata > Actinopteri > Cichliformes > Cichlidae > Oreochromis > Oreochromis niloticus. Next base: position 1,807,356 of record NC_031965.2, read on the forward strand.
CTTTGTTTAGTCCGACGACCTGCTACAAGGATCAGGGGAGCTTCAGTCAGCATCAAACACACCTGGACTCTGTCTTCATGGTATAACATGGTGTCATGCAAACACTTGAGATTTACTTTCTGATCTTCACTTCATTTAAAATTCATAGATCAAACTTTACAGTCTGACCCAAAACAACCTAATACAACAAGGAGTATTAGGAAGTCAGCACAAGCCATTACTATGGGTCTTTCCAGAGTTGTATCACCTGGAAAATCCCTTGTTACCCGATAGTTGCTGTTCATTGGCTGAACTTGACTCATTCTTTCTTCTTTTTTTTTAACTCTGTACAGTTAAAGTACTTTGAGTTATTTCACAGAGATAATCCTGTGTGGATGTGAAGAGTAGAAAGATATTTTACTGCTATTATTTGTTGCTATTTTTATAATCAGTATTACCATTCCACTAATTATTCATAGTGATATTGCATTCAAATGTTCAAATATACTGGTATCATATCAGTCTTTATTACAGGTGCAGTTATAACCACTTTAAACTGTTGAGTTGAATTTATAATCTTAAATGTTTGTATGCAGACGGCATGGTGAAAGAAAAGGCCCCACGTAGAGTAACTCTGTGCCAAAATAAGACAGGAAGTTACATGTTTTTGAAGTTACATGCTTTGCAGGAAGTGAAACCGAAAGCAGAGTCTGAGTGCAAGTATTCTGAGTAGGTTATGAATCTTTAGTATCTTTTATGTATCTATATCTTTGGATTAAGCTTTTAGTAGAGGTTAAAACATTTACTCAACATATTACATATATAGTTTCAGTTAGGTTATTACATGTAAGGATGAGCCTGTGTTCTGGTGAAAGGTCAGAAGTGCAACGGGTGAGATGAGAGAGCATTTAAGGACGAGACACACATACACACACATAGTTTCAGTTGTGTACGTGTTGGCCTTCTGTCTGGTGGAAAGGTTACAAGGTTTAGCTGATGAAGTGAAGGGTGAAATAAAGGGCAGCAGAAGCTGACACCCACATACACACACATATTAGATAGACTCATTTATATAGGTAAGAGTTTAATCATGGTTTGCTTGCGACTGCAAAAATGTGCCTGCATGAGTGACAGTTTGTGCAGAATGTGGACCTGATGTTCCAGACAGATAAGCCTGGGCAGGAAGCTGGGGGAAGCACCTGGGTTCGAGCCGAAGATGATGTTCTTTAAACTGTGTTAAAAGTTAACTGAACAGTTGTGGTTTTGGATTGACGTATGCTGTATTGTGTCTGAGAGGGGGGGGAGCAGTATCACCCCCAACCCTATAAAGCCTTGGTTCTGACTATTGTAAGACAGTTCAACACTGAATCTGCACAGTGTTGGACTCCACATGTGTATTCATTAAAATGTCGTCTAATTGCACCCGGCAGGATCAGTGGTCATTATTTTTGGTCTTCCTCCTCAATTTCTGAACCTGTAACATTTGGGGGCTCGTCCGGTGAGAGGGGGAATTTTGGAGGTGTAGACGGAGAGATCCGGGGTCCGTGGTGATTAGACGGGCAGATACGAGTCAGTGGTCGAAAGTGAGTGACAAGCCGGCTTATCCAAAGGTAAGGCACATACCTGTTGAATTTCCAAAGTGTGCCAGATTGGACATTACAAAATTAAAGTCTAGTCACTGAAAATTACTGGTGAATGTCTGTTTTGAGATTTTGATTTTGATGGTAATGTCATGAGCATGCTGGTTGAAGTAATGATAAGTTATAAGTAAAAGTACTGGGTTAAAGTCCCGAAGGAAAAGGAAAAAGAGTTAAAGTGAGTTAGAGTCTCACGTAGAAAGTAGGGAATTTGGTCAGTCTGTGGGTTAGAGTCCCATTGGTCATTGGCTCTATTTTGTGATGATCATTTTGCGGGTTAGAGTCCCCTATGTCCACAAGGATAGGTCGGCCTGAATCTTACTCCTGGTTGGGAGTGTAAAGAGTTGGTTCAAATTATTCTAAATTCGTCTAGAATGACAGCGGCGTCTGTTAAGAAGCGCATTTTTCTCCTTGGTAACGCTTGCGCCTGGGCAGGACGCTGACCCTTGACCTACCCTGAAGAGTAGGGATAGTACGGTAGACAGCCGGGAAGAACTTGGGAACCTTCGAAATTGCTAGGGGTTAAAGTCCCCTATCTGCGCTTTTTTGGCTACCTGTAAATTAAGTTAGGGCTAGAAATCTGGACAGAGCAGTTAGAGTCTGGTCTGGTGAATTGGTCGCAAAAAAGTCTGAGACTTTAACGGTTGAACCGTTATGTTAAATTTATCGAAATATGGTAGGAGCTAAGAGGCCTAAAATCTGTGCAGTTGTAATTATAAGACGTCTGTGTAATATAAAATAAGAGATCTTTGTGTGAGAGAAGTCTCTGTGTCAGCAGTGCACTGCCGGATGTGCACTGATGGTGTGTGTGTTTATGCAAATGAGGAGCGGTGACGCGCATGGAGAGTGTTGCTTTCAGTTTAGAGGGTTATTGAGCTTTATAACTATTGTTTGAAAATTTTGCTAAATGCCTGTAACTAAGAGGCTGGTTTTGCTTATTACGGGAGTATAAATAGAGTTTGAATTAATTGCTGTGAATGTGTGATCAGTGACTAAGTTTAAGTGTCACAGTTTAAGTGTGTGAGTGCGGTGAGTAGAAGGGTTTTAAATGATAAATAAAGGTGTGAAATATATTTCTTTTGTGATGTAAAGTAGGATGTTTTAAAGTTTGAAAGTGTTTGTAATTCAAGAAATGTATGAGTGATGTTATGAGAGGTTGAGTTTCTTTTTCTCTCAGTTCAAAAACACATAAGTATATACACTTGGTACACCCACTCAAGAAATTATTGTGTGACTGATGCTACAAAACTGACCTAAGGAATGGTGATGTGTGTGAAGAAGTGTTAATTGTCCTGATGTTTGAAAGAGCTCTATTTAAATGTGTGTGAGTGAAATGAAGGTGTATTGTTTTTAGATCAAGATTTAGTAGAATTACTGATTGTTTGTAGACTGTGAAATTCAAAGAGAGACAGAGTCTGCAGAAACAGGAAATATGTGTGCCTGTGGTGTGTGACAGGAAATAGTGAACAGGAACTTTGCATGCCCATAAAAGGGAAACTCACTGTGACGAGTGTGCACCCAGAGAAGAGAGACAGACGAGTTAAACCCTTGGGAGATGAAGCAAATGGAGGGTTTAAGAAAAAGAAATGAAAAGAATATTAATTCTATGCTTTAGTGTGCCAATACAGGTGGACTTCGCTCAACATGGAACTTTGAGTAACCGGCAAAAAAGGATAGATTAACATTGGGAAAATAAGCCAATCTTTGGCTGAAATTTTACAGCTTCACCTGTCATTTTGTCCCGAAACTGAGAAGAAGTTCAAAGGACAGTCAATCTCCTGATGAAGACCGACAGAACATCGTGGACTCGAATACAGCAGGCAAATGACAGTGCCCCTGATCCATTAACACTGATGACGACTGACGACCAGCAGAAGCACGTAAGAAAAGCAAAGCTGTAACATGTGCTGTGAATTACAGGCTGGGCAGTTGAACAGTGGGATAAAGAATTGTGGAAGAGCACTGGACATTGAGTGTCATATTTGCCATGCTTGGAGTAATCTTGGAAGAGAAGACTGAAAAGAAGAATGGAGAAGAAAAAGAGAAGGAACAAACTGTGTTTGCTGGAGATTTGAAGGCTACACAGGACACTGTGAAGGAAAAGGACCAGTGTCAGGTGAAGCAGCACGAGTTTGACTGAGAGAATACAGGGTAGAATTGGATTGAAAATTGAAGTCATTGAACTCATGATTGTTTAGGGATGTCCACCATATCACGTTTAAAAGAGGTAAACACGAATAGAAAACACACATACACAAATTGTTACATGTGAAATTATTTTTGAAATGAATCAGAAGTGAGATAGTTTGAATCTAAAGCTCAGTGAAAAGATGCATAAATTAAATATGAATACATAAAAATGCAATGAAGAGCACAATATAGGATGCAATGAAGATGCAGCTTACACCTAATTAAGATGATCACATGGCATGCAACGAAGAAAGAAGCTTACACTCAATTAACATGAAATGCAACGAGGAAAATGCTTATATTCATATTCATGACATAAACATGACATAATTGGTATTTGTGACAGGAAAGAGAGAGAAGTGGGTCGTTTAAGCACTCGTGATAATAATGAAAATGTCTTAGTTTTGTTATTTTCAGGGGCAAGCAGACCTGGATCAATTTTCCACTCCAGCGGTCGGAGGAGATTATAGGTTAACATCACTGGATATGTTAAGGCAAGTTTCTGGTTGAATTGTTCACAGCATCATGTGTCCAGGAACCTGAAAAGCAAGCCCTAACTCCTGGCTGAAGACCAGGAGGGCTGTTATTTAAGGTGGGAAATCAAAAAGTTTGGGCTAGTAATTCGGGGAAGGAGAAAACTGACTGTTTAAAGTGGAAAATTGTGAATGAGTCGGGAAATCCTGGAAGCCATAGATGCAAAATAACACACACAAACAGAGAATGCATTAACCTTACAGAGACAAGACAAGCTCATGAAGATTAATGCATAGACATTGATTAAACCTGGCTAAGAAAACAAGCATACGCAATGAAGAACAGCTTGCTAATTGTATGAGTGATAGAATGGTGTGAATGTTTAATAAAATAGACTTAAAGCTTGAAGTTGAAGTTGACTCAAAGGGGTTATAGGACAGGGGAGTGAGTTATGGAAAAAACAAAAGAAAAGGGATTAAAGTAGTCTAAAAGAGGGACTTAGGAGTGCTCTCGTACTAAGTGATCAAAACCAGTGATTATTATAGAGAGAAAATGAAAATGATTAAGGAATGTGTTAAGGTTTAAACAAGCATTTCTCTTGTCAAGTTAACTTGTTAAGATATGAATCAGTATGCAAATTAGCTGGAGTGAGTGGTGACGAAGACACTTCCTGTGTGTCTGTGTGTCTGAGACTTTCAGTTGAGGAAACAGAGCAGTGACTGAGGAGGATTATTGGGCGACAAATAGAATGGTAAAGTAACAGGATAATTGATTACGGTGGTCAGGATTGTTCAGAGGTGCAGATTTGGACAGGAAATTTATAATTTGGTGAGGATACGTTGTTGTAAAGGGGGACCATTGTTGTGTGGAAAACAGTGCAGCTTTTGACGAGGTTTTCAGTGCAGTGAACGGGTGAACTTTGAGATTGTTTCAGATTTTTGAGGCTGTTGTTTCTATTTCAAGAGAGGGAGTTTGATTAAACATGGATATGTCTGAGAGGGGCCCAAAATTTTTGTAGTAGTGCACTCAGAAAAAACCTGTCAGGTGATTTTGTTTTGTACTTTGATGAGCTAATAATCAGCTCTCTTTTTCTCATTTTTGTTCTAAGCAGGCCTGAAAGAGAGTGAACTAACAGCGCTGACAAAATTTCCGGGAACGAAATAAGGTGGGCTTTACAGATTATAATTGGCTGAGGAGGAGACCTGATTGGCAGTGAGTCTCTGTTTAAAAGGATTGTAGCGATTCAATCCAGTCAAAAGCATAAAGAATTATTTTTCTAAAAAATAAAATAAAACAAATAAATGAGCTCATTTTGCTATTGTGGAGCTTCTGATTATTTGTGCAGAAGGCTCCAGTAATAGTAAAATCTTGTGTGAATGCAGGAGAGTGAATGTGAGTGACTGGACTAAGGTGGGGATGAATAAATGTGGACAGACAATTTACCACCCCAGGAAGAGAAAGGGGATGGTTTCTTATGTTTGTTTTGCTTTTGCCATAAGCAGGACAAGTGGGAGACTTAAATCTGGGGATGTTGATTTTGGGTTGCTGATGTTTGCTTTGAGAAAATTTCTTTTTTACTGGGGTTAGAGTATGTTAATACATTATAAAATGCTAAATGCTAAAAGGGAAACATTGTTTGATGTAACTTAAGTTACCATTAACTGAGGTAACACATGATTAATAACTGTTCTGTTTAAGTTTATTTTTGTTATGACACAGATTGGATCATAAAGGGGGAGTTGAGTATGAAATGTAAAGTACAGGTTTTGTTTCCAGGAAATTCCAAGTATCCAGACTTTGAAGGGAGCAGGAGTTTGAGAAGATTTGACATAATGATTAAATTGATTTTATTCCTTAAACACAGGTTTTCAGGGCCGGAGCAAAAATACCTGAGAGGAGGATGGCTGAAGTGTTTGGAGAGATGATATGACTAACCTTTTTTCCTTTTAATTTGTTAAGCCTGGGTGATGCATTTTGAGTTTTATTTTGGACACATATGTGATGTGTTCAAATAAAAAAAAGGGGGATTGAAATGGGTTTTAGTATGATTTTATAACTATTGGGGTTTTTTGATAACTTAGATATGGCAGTGCTGAGGCAGAAAATGTTATTTTTTAAAGAAAGGATTAAAATGAACTGAATTCTGTTTAGAAGATAAAATGCTGGTGTTCATAAGATGCTGTATACAAAACTTAAAGGGAAACTGTGGGAATAAAGGATATGCTTTGGGGAAAAATAGTGAAGATTTTAGGAGTAGAAAATGTTTGGTTTCTTTTTGACTTTTAGAATAAGTTGTTATAATGTAGGCTTTAGAAACAGATATTAAACAGATTTATTTCTAGGGTAGAGGAGAGAGCTTTTTACGAGGAGGTTAAAAGTGTCACTGACCCAAATGAATAGTATTGAAGATTACATACACAGGAATGATTTCATACACATTGCATTTTGTGCTTATTAAAGAAATGTTGCTCAAGTCAATAACTGAAGGTCAGAAGCTTTGTTTGGCGCGATGTCCAAGCAATTTGTCTGTGAAGGTTCTCAGTCATCCAGGTCATCGTAGTCAAAGGAGTTTGCAAAGACTGAAGAAGCTTCTCGGATGAGAGGTGAAACGTCTTCAAGCAACTTAAAGAAGTCCAGACGCTTTTTCTTTGCAAACGTCCAAGCAATTTATTGTGCAAGATGACAGAGCATTGAAGGCTGCGCACGCTTACAGACATATAGAGTTCATCAACACACATGACAGTATTGATTCCAGGCCAAAGGCCTGAAATCCATTTAGCATTTAACTGAATAGGAGTTTCGCTTGTAACTAAATTGGGTGACATGTAAAATATTGAGATAACACATGCAGCTCCACATGAGTCTTATTATATAAAATGCAGTTACAGAATAACGAACGCGTGTTGAAGTGACCACGGTTTTTTGCTTTAAAGCAGAAGCAAAAGGGGAGAAAGCTTATATATTTTTGCTTAAGTCTGATAAAGTATAAATTAGAATGTACCATTGCATTACAGTTTTTCTCGATTGGTTTGGCTCATTTCCTGAAACCGAGATGACATTCTCAAAATAACATGGACAAATCTCCAAACCACCTTGCAATTGTTCACAACAGAATGTCATTTTTCATTGGTTTAATCAAATTGCAAATGCTGTAGTACATGTCTCAAGTGACTCTGTGCTTCTTTTCAAATGATTATGTACAAGTAGCTACAGTTAGCACAATGAGCCCACATTTAGCACATTTTCCAAATAAATAGATCTTGCCGATCTAAACTGATTAGTTGATTTTTCAGTGAAATGGTCACTCACTCCAAAACATATCAGCATGGTTTCATTGTGTAAGTCATCATATGCACAATTGTCTGTTCAACTGTCAAAATTAGTCAAAGATATAATACCATGAAAGAATATCTTGGAACATTTGATAAAGTTATGACAGTACTTGACGATCAATCAGGTGAAATTAGAACTAACGAAGGAGCAGTTTCCCACATCTCAGATGACCAATCAAACAGGTTGTTCAGATACCTGACAGGTGTTGTCTATGATTATGACTGCTGCCAAAAGTATATAGACAGAGCTTGGCCCGGGGCCAGTTGCATTTGCAGTGTGAACATGGAAGCACCTCGCCAAGTACAACAGCAACTTCCTGCTCGAGGAAGAGGAGGAAGAAGAAGAGGAAGAGGAGGAGTGAGAATGCGTGGAGGAATAGGGGGAAGAGGCCGAGGAGCACGGAGGCACCATGATGTCCCAGATGAAATCCGGGCCACCCTTACTGACCACGTTATAAACCATCGCCTCACAATGGCAGAGGCAGGTCGCCGAGTGCAGGCTAATGTGCCTCGGTCTACAGTCTCCTCCATCATCCAAACCTTTCGCAGGGAAAACAGGTACAGAACTATGCTATTGAACTATTCAGTGTTGGTGTGTGTGTAGGCCTAGAGTACTGTAATATTGTCATGTGATGTTATATGATACTATAAAAATGACAAAGACAGAAAAATGGAGAAAATACTGTGAATAGTATTCCAGTCACTGTGCAGTGCATCACACTTCTAGTACCATAAGACAGCAGTACAATTACATTGGTAACTCATTTTGTAACAAATTTACAGTGTTGACCTTTGACTTGTATGTCTAGGATTGGACGACAGCCTCAAGTGGGTGGCAGAAGAAAACTTCTAAATGAACAACAAGAACGAGAAATATGCAACATGGTCATTGCAAATAATGCCATCACACTGAGACAGATTCGTAATGCAATCCTGCTAGACAATGTAATGTTCCAAAATATAAACTCTATCAGCATCTCCACAATAGACCGGGTATTGAAGAAACATCAGATGACCATGAAACAGATTTACAGGGTACCATTTGAGAGAAACTCTGACAGAGTGAAAGGGCTGCGGTACCAGTATGTGCATGTAAGTCAACTACTGGTTGTCTATCATTGTAACACTATTACAGTAAGACATGGTTACCACTGTTTTTTTGTTTTGCGTTATCCTTTTCACCTTCAGAATCCAGCTTTGTGTGACTAGAGCATTTTGCCTAGAAATTGTCTTCAGTTTTCCACTCCCTGTTTGTACAGTACTTTAGATCCTCCCTGCAGTATCTGTCTCTACTTGACTGATTAGATTTATTTCTATTCTATTGTAGAGAATAATGGCATTAGAAGGCAACGAAACCCCTCACATCCTAGTGTTCGTTGATGAAGCTGGCTACAACCTGGCCAAAGGTCGAAGGCGTGGCCGTAACATCATTGGCCACCGAGCCACTGTGGATGTCCCAGGCCAGCGAGGAGCAAATATAACAATGCGTGCCGCTATATCAGAAAGAGGTGTGGCCACACACATTCCCAGTTTAGGGCCCTACAATACACAAAAGCTCCTCAATTTTTTGGACCACCTTTATACTGATCTGATCCCAGAAAATGAGAGAGGTGTAGAAGGACCTCAGCTACCACATTATGTCATTGTGTGGGATAATGTGAACTTCCACTGCGGCCCACGCATCAGAACCTGGTTCACCAGCCATCCCCGGATGCTAATGGAGTTTCTTCCACCTTACTCTCCTTTCCTAAATCCAACTGAGGAGTTTTTTTCAGCTTGGAGGTGGAGGGTGTATGAGCATCAGGCTCAAGACCAGAGGGCCCTGCTGCATGCAATGGATGCTGCATGTGAGGACATCACAGGGGATCAATGTAGGGGATGGTTGAGACATTCACGCCATTTCTTCCCTCGCTGCATCGCACGAGAAAATATCCGTTGCGATGTGGATGAGAATTTATGGCCTGACAGAGAGCAGCGCGTCGATGGCCAGGAGGATGAGGATGGTGGCCAGGAAAGAGAGGGTGACAATGGCGATCACTGAAAATATTACTGTACTATAGTTCTGAAACTTTATTTACAGTATGGTAGGCTAGAGTTTTTTTTGTTTTTTTTGTTTTTTGTTTGTGTTTATAACTGTTCACATTTACAGAATCCTGTATATGTTTTCTTTTCACAGTATGTTCTCTAATGTTAACATTTCTTTGTACGAATAAAAATGTTTACAGTTTCCTTGAGTATGAGTGGTTTATTGGAGGCTGATTTTACTGTAAAATCTTTTGGTTTTATTCATAGTGGTATTCTGTTGCTAGATCTGTGCCTCAGTGACAAAACGTCTAAGCATTTTGACTTGCAGTGCTTAAACAATGCCAAAGGTATAATGCATTTTGGGGGCATTGACTATTTATATGGGAAGGATATTTAGTTTTGACACATGGATAAACTCTTTTGGGAGAGATATGAGCTTTTGCAGGGGATCCACAGTGTTGTGCTAAACCATCCAGGTTATTCTGACAAAAGCACTAAATGAATGCACATGTGCCAAGGCAATTGAGAAGGATCTGTGCTATTTTGACTGTACTGACCTTTTATATGGGAAAGGAAACTGCTTTTGAAGCATGGACGAAGAGTTTGGGGAGAGATATTTGATTTTGCTAGTGAGCTATAATGTTGGGCAGCACTGTAAGACTGTTTGGCCAAATGACCTTATGGTTTTGAGAATGTCATCTCGGTTTCAAGAAATGAGCCAAACCAATCGAGAAAAACTGTAAGAGCAGCAAAAATGAAATAAAATGTTATACCAAGAATCGAAATAACACAGGAAATGTGGGTTTAAAAAAAAAAAAAAATGAAGTTAGGGTTAACACATAGAAGTTGTTTTTAAGGAGCTTTTAGCGAGGATGAAATTTATTTAGGAGCTATTGATTATATGTTTACACTTAGTTGATTAAAATGGTTGTTTTTTCTTTGATCCTTGTGTAGAATAAGTGGTTATGATGATTTTTCTTGTGAAAGGTGATTTTAGGCCAGAGCTGTGACAGTACAGGATGTTGAATAGAGTGAACAATAGGAAACATATGACAGCAGTGCTGTAAGACTGTTAAAATGCTGTAGATTGAGATGAGTGATGTTTAAGATTATATAGGAACAAAAGTCAGAAAGTCAGAAGATAATTAGGTTTATGCTTTTGATTAAAGACTCCCAAACATAATAGGTTGAACCAAGTTTGAATAAAGAGAACAATTGAGTAACAGAGTAAGTTAGCAAGCCGTAGGAGGAAAAGGTGTTTTGTTTCCTTTGCAGGAGGCCTGATGGACCACGAGAGAGGGACCGAGGAAGAACCTAACTTTACCCATGGAGTGTTCTTAGGGGGGAGCTGGCATTTCTAGAGAGGGTAAGAGCAATGATATAAGTAAAGTGTGGTGACCCTCTTTGAGGGCCACCACAAGAGAGGGAGTGTGAAGAGTAGAAAGATATTTTACTGCTATTATTTGTTGCTATTTTTATAATCAGTATTACCATTCCACTAATTATTCATAGTGATATTGCATTCAAATGTTCAAATATACTGGTATCATATCAGTCTTTATTACAGGTGCAGTTATAACCACTTTAAACTGTTGAGTTGAATTTATAATCTTAAATGTTTGTATGCAGACGGCATGGTGAAAGAAAAGGCCCCACGTAGAGTAACTCTGTGCCAAAATAAGACAGGAAGTTACATGTTTTTGAAGTTACATGCTTTGCGGGAAGTGAAACCGAAAGCAGATTCTGAGTGCAAGTATTTTGAGTAGGTTATGAATCTTTAGTATCTTTTATGTATCTATATCTTTGGATTAAGCTTTTAGTAGAGGTTAAAACATTTACTCAACATATTACATATATAGTTCCAGTTAGGTTATTACATGTAAGGATGAGCCTGTGTTCTGGTGAAAGGTCAGAAGTGCAACTGGTGAGATGAGAGAGCATTTAAGGACGAGACGCACATACACACACATAGTTTCAGTTGTGTACGTGTTGGCCTTCTGTCTGGTGGAAAGGTTACAAGGTTTAGCTGATGAAGTGAAGGGTGAAATAAAGGGCAGCAGAAGCTGACACCCACATACACACACATATTAGATAGACTCATTTATATAGGTAAGAGTTTAATCATGGTTTGCTTGCGACTGCAAAATTGTGCCTGCATGAGTGACAGTTTGTGCAGAACGTGGACCTGATGTTCCAGACAGATAAGCCTGGGCAGGAAGCTGAGGGAAGCACCTGGGTTCGAGCCGAAGACGATGTTCTTTAAACTGTGTTAAAAGTTAACTGAACAGTTGTGGTTTTGGATTGACGTATGCTGTATTGCAGGGGTGGGCAATTCCAGGCCCCGAGGGCCGGTGTCCCTGCAGGTTTTAGATCTCACCTTGGGTCAACACACCTGAATCACATGATTAGTTCATTACCAGGCCTCTGGAGAACATCAGGACGTGTTGAGGAGATAATTTAGCCATTTAAATCAGCTGTGTTGGTTCAAGGACACATGTAAAACCTGCAGGGACACCAGCCCTCGGTGCCCACCCCTGCTGTATTGTGTCTGAGAGAGGGGGGAGCAGTATCACCCCCAACCCTATAAAGCCTTGGTTCTGACTATTGTAAGACAGTTCAACACTGAATCTGCACAGTGTTGGACTCCACATGTGTATTCATTAAAATGTCGTCTAATTGCACCCGGCAGGATCAGTGGTCATTATTTTTGGTCTTCCTCCTCAATTTCTGAACCCGTAACACTAACTACAAGGAGGACTTTTCACATTCATGTAGTAATGTAGTCCATGATTGATACAAAATAATTTTAAAAATTGTGGTGTCCCTTAACCCAGTAGGATTTCAAAAAATCATTCTGCAATCTACGTATGTGCTTGGGATGTTTGCTTACAGGCCAAGTGGAATCTGGGAGGAGTTCGGAGAGGTCATAGAAAAAGACTTTCGGACTGCCTAGAAGAGATTCTGGCAAACCGTCAGGCGACTCAGGAGGGGAAAGCGGTGCTCTACCTGCACTGTGTATAGTGTGGGTGGAGCACTGCTGACTTTGACTGAGAACATTATCAGGCGGTGAAGGGAATACTTTGAGGACCTCCTTAATCCCACTGGCACGTCCTCTGAGGAGGAAGCAGAGTCTAGGGATGAGGGGGATGGCTCACCTATCTCTGGTGGTGAGGTCACTGAGGCCGTTTAACAACTCCTTGTTGGCAGAGCCCCGGGGTGGATGAGGTCCGCCCTGTGTTCCTGAAAGCTCTTGATGTTGTGGTTGGCACACCTCTGCAATGTTGCATGGAGATCAGGGGCGGTACCTCTGGACTGGCAGACGGGGTGGTGGTCCCCATTTTTAAGAAAGGGGACCGGAGGGTGTGTCCCAACAACAGAGGGATCACACTCCTCAGCCTCCCTGGGAAAGTCTATGCCAGGGTGCTGGAAAGGAGAGTCCGTCCCTTAGTCAAAATTCGGATACAGGAGGAACAATGCAAACAATTCCATCCTGGTTGTGGAACACTGGGCCAGCTCTTTATCCTCTCAAGGATACTTGAGGGTGCATGGGAGTTTGCCCAACCAGTCTACATGTGTTTTGTGGACTTGGAGAAGGCATTCAACCGTGGCCCTCGGGGTGTCCTGTGGGAGGTGGTTCAGGAGTGTGGGATGTCTGGCCCATTGCTACAGGCCATTCGATCCTTATACAACCATTGTAAGAGACTCAGCCAGGGCTGCCCTTTGTCACCGATTCTGGACGTAATTTTTATGGACAGAATTTCTAGGTGTAGACAAGTGGTGGAAGGCTTTCACTTGGGTGGTCTCAGAATCTCACCTCTGCTTTTCACGGATGTTGTGGTTCTATTGGCTTCATCGGATGATGGCCTCCAGCTCACACTGGAATGGTTTGCAGCCAAGTGTGAAGCGGTGGGAATGAGAATCAGCACCTCCAAATCTGAGGTCATGGTTCTCAGCAGGAAAAGGGTGTAGTGCCCACTCCGGGTCAGGGACGAGTTCCTGCCCCAAGTGGAGGAGTTTAAGTATCTCGGGATCTTTTTCACGAGTGACGGAAGAAGGGAGTGGGAGATCGACAGACGGATTGGTGCTGCAGCTGCAGTGATGCGGACGCTGTACCAATCCATCGTGGTGAAGAGAGAGCTGAGTGTAAAAGCGAAGCTCTCAATTTACCGGTGGATCTACATCCCTACCCTCACCTATGGTCACGAGCTGGGGGTAGTGACTGAAAGAACGAGATCGCGGATACAAATGGGCTTCCTCCTAAGGCTGGCTGGCCTCTCCCTTAGAGATAGGGTGAGGAGTTCAGCAATCTGGGTGGGGCTCAGAGTAGAGCCGCTGCTCCTCCACATCGAGTACCCAGCCTTCTTAGAGTCCCTGGGTGGGGTGCTGGAAGGTGCTCCACCTGGAGACTCTGTTATCCTACTGGGAGATTTCAATGCTCACGTGGGTAACGACAGCGAGACCTGGAGGGGCGTGATTGGGAGGAACGGCCTCCCTGATCTGAACCCGAGCGGTGTTTTGTTATTGGACTTCTGTGGAAATCACAGTTTGGCCATAACGAACACCTTGTTAGAACATAAGAGTGTCCATAAGTGCACGTGGCACCAGGACGCTCTAGGCCGCAGGTCGATGATCGATTTTGTAATCGTATCACCAGACCTGCGACCATATGTTCTGGACACTCAGGTAAAGAGAGGGGCTGAGCTGTCAACTGATCACCACCTGGTGGTGAGTTGGATCAGGTGGCGGGGGAGGATGCTGGACAGACCCGGTGCACCTAAACGCATAGTGAGGGTATGCTGGGAATGCCTAGCAGAGGCCCCAGTCCGCGAGATCTTCAACGCACACCTCCGGCAGAGCTTCAACAGCATTCCGAGGGAGACTGGGGACATTGAGTCCGAACGGACCATGTTCAGCATCTCCATTGCCGAAGCTGCTGCATTGAGCTGTGGCCGCAAGGTGGTTGGTGCCTGTCGTGGTGGTAATCCCCGAACCAAATGGTGGACACCAGAGGTGAAGGGAGCCACCAGGCTGAAGGAGTCCTATCGGGCTTGGTTAGCCTGTGGGACTTCAGAGGCAGCTGACAGGTACTGACAGGCCAAGTGGAATGCGGCTCGGGCAGTGGCTGAAGCAAAAACTCAGGTGTGGGAGGAGTTCGGAGAGGCCATGGAAAAAGACTTTCGGACTGCCTCGAAGAGATTCTGGCAAACCGTCAGGCGTCTCAGGAGGGGAAAGCGGTGCTCTACCTGCACTCTGCATAGTGCTGGCGGAGCGCTGCTGACTTCGACTGAGAAAATTGTTGGGCAGTGGAAGGAATACTTCGAGGACCTCCTTAATCCCACTGACACGTCTTCCGAGGAGGAAGCAGAGTCTAGGGATGACGGGGATGACCCACCAATTTCCGGGGGCGAGGTCACTGAGGCCGTTTAACAACTCCTTGGTGGCAGAGCCCCTGGTGTGGATGAGGTCCGCCCCGAGTTCCTGAAGGCTCTGGACGTTGTAGGGCTGTCCTGGTTGACACGCCTCTACAATGTTGCGTGGAGATCAGGGGCAGTACCCCTGGACTGGCAGACCGGGGTAGTGGTGGTCCCCATTTTTAAGAAGGGGGACCGGAGGGTGTGTTCCAACTACAGGGGGATCACACTCCTCAGCCTCCCTGGGAAAGTCTATGCCAGGGTGCTGGAAAGGAGAGTTCGTCCGCTAGTCGAACCTCAGACACAGGAGGAACAATGCGGTTTTCGTCCTGGTCGCGGAACACTGGGCCAGCTCTTTATCCTCTCAAGGATACTTGAGGGTGCATGGGAGTTGGCCCAACCAGTCTACATGTTTTTTGTGGACTTGGAGAAGGCATTCGACCATGTCCCTCGGGGTGTCCTGTGGGAGGTGCTGCGGGAGTATGGGGTGTCTGGCCCATTGCTACGGGCCATTCGATCCCTGTACAACCGTTGCAAGAGCTTGGTTCGCATTGCCGGCAATAAGTCGGACTCGTTCCAGGTGGGTGATGGGCTCCGCCAGGGCTGCCCTTTGTCACCGATTCTGTTCATAATTTTTATGGACAGGATATCTAGGTGCAGCCAAGTGGCGGAGGGCTTTCACTTTGGTGGCCTCAGAATCTCATCTCTGCGTTTTGCGGATGATGTGGTTCTGTTGGCTTCATCAAGTGATGGCCTCCAGCTCGCACTGGAACGGTTCACAGCCGAGTGTGAAGCAGCGGGAATGAGGATCAGCACCTCCAAATCTGAGGCCATGGTTCTCAGCAGGAAAAGGGTGGAGTGCCCACTCCGGGTCGGGGATGAGTTCCTGCCCCAAGTGGAGGAGTTTAAGTATCTCGGGATCTTGTTCGCGAGTGATGGGAGAAGGGAGCCGGGGATCGACAGACGGATTGGTGTTGCGGACGCTGCACAGGTCCGTCGTGGTGAAGAGGGAGCTGAGTGTAAAAGCGAAGCTCTCAATTTACCGGTCGATCTACGTCCCTACCCTTACCTATGGCCACGAGCTGTGGGTAGTGACTGAAAGAACGAGATCGCGGATACAAAGGCGAGGTAGGCGCGGAGGGCTACGGGCTAAGCTAAAGCTAACACCACATCGGCTGCCTTTACCCAGTATTTTCCTCGCCAATGTCCGTTCTCTGGCAAACAAAATGGATGAGATACGGCTCTCCATCACTAACAACAGACGGATTATGGACTCAAATGTCATGTTTTTCACCGAAACATGGTTGAACAACAGCTGCCCGGACAATGCTATCGAGTTAGCAGGACGCCACACACACCGAGCCGACAGGCTAGCAGATGACTCCGGCAAGACCAGAGGTGGAGGTTTGTGCATTTATATTAACAATGCTTGGTGCATGAACTCCACTACTACTGAGAGTCACTGCTCACCTAATGCGGAGTTTTTAATGGTTAAATGCAGACCTTATTATCTCCCCAGAGAACTCACTTCGATCATACTCACTGCAGTATATATCCCCCCCGACGCTAATGCTAGGTTGGCCATGAAAGAACTTTCTGCAGCCATTAACAAACACCAGGATAAACACCCCGAGGCTGCTTTTATTGTTGCTGGCGACTTCAACCACACCAACTTAAAGACAGTCCTCCCCAGATTCCACCAACATGTCTCCTGCCACACCAGAGGAGACAAGACTTTAGACCATGTTTATTCCAACTTGGCTGGAGCCTACAAAGCAACACCCCTCCCCCACATTGGACAATCGGACCATCTCTCCCTGTTCCTCACACCTAGGTATTCACCACTCATCCAACGTGTGAAACCTACTGTGAGGACAATTAAAGTGTGGCCAGAGGGGACAGACGCAGTGCTCCAGGACAGATTTAAAAACACAGACTGGAATATGTTCACCAACACAGACCTGGACCAGTACGCCTCATCTGTACTGGATTACATCTCCGAAACCACAGACAGTGTCACCACCCAGAAACGGATCACCATGTACCCCAACCAGAAGCCTTGGATGAACCGGGATGTTCGTCTCCTCCTGAAGGCCCGCAACACTGCTTTTAGGTCAGGAGATGCACACGCCTACAGTACAGCCAGGGCTAATCTAAAGAAGGGCATCAAAAAAGCCAAACACCACTACAAAAAGAAGGTAGAAGAACACTTCTCCAACTCCAACCCCCGACGCATGTGGCAAGGACTCCAGACCATTACAGACTACAGGACCATCAAACCCTCCCCCGCATCCTCTGATGTCTCCTTCCTCAACGAGCTCAACAACTTTTATGCTCGTTTTGAGCGAGGGAACCCCACGACCACAACCAAAACAGACACGACGCCAGACCACCAACCTCTGACTCTCTCCCCCACCGATGTAGGAGCGGTGCTGAGCAGGATCAATGTCCACAAGGCTGCAGGTCCTGATGGCATCCCCGGGCGTGTTCTCAGAGCGTGTTCTGGGGAGCTTGCAGGAGTCCTGACAGACATATTCAACCTGTCCTTGGCCCACGCTGTGGTACCGGCCTGCTTCAAAACCACCTCCATCGTCCCGATACCCAAAAACTCCAACCCATCTAGCCTCAATGACTACCGCCCAGTAGCACTCACCCCCATCATCACTAAGTGCTTAGAGCAGCTGGTCTTAGCACACTTCAAATCCTGTCTCCCCCCCACCCTGGACCCCCACCAATTTGCATACCGCCAGAACAGGAGCACAGAGGATGCAGTCTCCATCGCACTGCACTCTGTCCTCTCACACCTGGACAACAACAACACCTACGCCAGAATGCTGTTTTTAGACTTCAGTTCAGCATTCAACACAATCCACCCCTCACAACTCATCAGGAAACTGACAGACCTGGGCATCAGTTCCCTCATCTGCAAATGGTTACTGGACTTCCTGACCAACCGCCCCCAACATGTCCGACTGGATAACCGCTGCTCATCAACAATCACAATGAACACCGGGGTACCACAAGGCTGTGTGATGAGCCCTTTCCTCTACTCCCTCTTCACCCACGACTGCAGACCTGCTGATGGTTCTAACACCATCATTAAGTTTGCAGATGACACCACGGTGATTGGCCTCATCAGCGACAACGATGAGACCGCCTACAGGGAGGAGGTGGATCGTCTGGCTGAGTGGTGCGACACAAACAACCTGCTGCTTAACACCGAGAAGACCAAGGAGCTCATCGTGGACTACAGGAGGAATGCTGACCCACATCCACCCATCCACATTAAGGGGACGGCTGTGGAGCGTGTGAGCAGCTTCAAGTTCCTGGGAGTCCACATCTCCGAGGATCTCACCTGGACAACCAACTGCTCCAAGCTGGTCAAGAAGGCTCACCAGCGCCTCTTCTTCTTGAGGACTCTGAGGAAGAACCACCTGTCCTCAGACATCCTGGTGAACTTCTACCACTGCACCATCGAGAGCATCCTGACCAACTGTATAACAGTCTGGTACGGGAACTGCTCTGCCTCGGACCGGAAGGCGTTGCAGAGGGTCGTGAAAACTGCCCAGCGCATCGCCGGAGCACCACTTCCTGCCATAAAGGACATCTACAGGAAGCGGTGTCTGAAAAGGGCTGGGAAAATCATCAGAGACCCCAGTCACCCATCACACAGACTCTTCACCCTCCTGCCCTCTGGGAGGCGCTACAGGAGCCTCCGGACTAAGACCACCAGGTACCGGAACAGCTTCTTCCCCACAGCTGTCAGACTCCTGAACTCTGCCTCCTGACATCTGACCCACGTTAAACTCATGGACTGAACATACACACACCCACAACCACTAGCACTTTACCACTACTGTATAGTTCTGTGTAGATAATAATTCTGTACATATAATTTTTAATCCTACAACTGTTTATAACTTGCATAGTTCACATTTCTGTATAACTGTATATCTCAGATTTCTGTATAGTTTTTATTTCATATTTATATCCTGTTCATAGCCTGTACATAGCTTTTACTCACTACAGCCTGTACATACTTATAGTTATAGAATATTCATAACATACTTCACACCGTGTACATTATAACATACCATAATAGACCCATTTCTGTAATATACTTACACATCTATATTATTGCTAATATATATTGTAATATATCTATATCACGGCTAAAGCACTTTCTGGATGGATGCAAACTGCATTTCGTTGCCCTGTACCTGTGACATGTGCAATGACAATAAAGTTGAATTCTATTCTATTCTATTCTACAAGCGGCGGAAATGAGCTTCCTCCGAAGGGTGGCTGGCCTCTCCCTTAGAGATAGGGTGAGAAGTTCAGCCATCCGGGAGGGGCTCAGAGTAGAGCCGCTGCTCCTCCACATCGAAAGGAGCCAGCTGAGGTGGTTCGGGCATCTGACAAGGATGCCTCCTGGGCGCCTCCTGAGTGAGGTGTTCCGGGCATGTCCCACTGGGAGGAGGCCCCGGGGCAGACCCAGGACACGCTGGAGAGATTATATCTCTCGGCTGGCCTGGGAACGCCTTGGTGTTCCCCCGGATAAGCTGGAGGAGGTGGCTGGGGAGAGGGAGGTCTGGGCTTCTCTGCTTGGGCTGCTGCCCCCGCGACCTGGCCCCGGATAAAGCGGAAGAAGATGGATGGATGGATGGATGGATGGATGGATATTCGTTAACTTTTCCACTTTCAGTACAAATTGTTAATAGGTCTGACGACTTTGACTATTGATCTTGTTACGGGTTCAAAATATTGGGGATGGATACAAGAGGAAAACCAAAATAACAACACTGGTCCGGCCGGGTCAAGTCAAAACGATTATTTTAATGAACACACGTGTGGGAGATGAATACTGTACGCAGACAGCATCGATCTCTCACCGAACACCACACAACAATAGTTTTTATGAAATCAGGGTATTAGAACGCCCCCTCATACGTAAAGTAGTTACAATACAATCAGGCCCGGCCCTAACCAATCTGGCGCCCTAGGCAAGATTTTAGGTGGCGCCCCCCTACATCGGCAGTGTAGTGTATGTACTCACAAGAAACCGAATAGCTTTGTCTTTGACCTTTTTTTTTTACTTAAAGAAAGCAAATTCATAATCAGAATAATTAACAAGATAAAAAAATATATGAATAAATAAATGAATACAAAAAATAAAAAATGAATATATGAAATACAATAAATTTTACATACATAAAGGAAGACCGCTTGATGCTGCTGCATCACTGCTGGGTTGTGCTGCTGAGGTGGAGGCAACAGGAACACCGCTTGATGCTGCTGCAAAACTGGTGGGTTGTGCTGCTGAGGTGGAGGCAACAGGAAGACCGCTTGATGCTGCTGCATCATGGCTGGGTTGTGCTGCTGATGCTGCATCACTGGTGGGTTGTGCTGCTGAAGTGGAGGCAGCAGTGGTTGTCACGGCTCGGGGCAGCGGCCGTGTGAGGTGTGGAAGGGAGGACTCAAATGCAGTACTTATTCAGATGTGAGGGAGATTTATTATGAATACCAAACATAAAGTGGAGATGGTAAAACAGAACTAAAGATGAACTAAACTGGGAGAATCTAAACCAAAGAGCAGCAAACCTGAGCATGGAGGGAGGACAGCAGGGAGAGCACGCAGGGTGACACAGAGGAGGAACACAGAGCAATGCAGAGTAGGCAGGGTGACACTGAGTGATGAACACAGACGACGCAACGAGGAACAAAGGCAAACACACACAATAAATACACAGAGGGACACTGGGAAATCACACACAGGTGGGAGACACAGCTGGACCTGGTTAACCTGACGAGACAGGGGAAACACTCACACCAGGGACCAACAGAGGGAGCACAACCCCAGAAACCCAGTATCAAAATCCCAAAACACAAACCATCCCAAACAGCCCACAAATAATAACAATAAATACACCAAACCCAAAACCGCTGAGTCATGGACTCAGGATCATGACAGCGGTAGATGTGGTAGATGGCCCAGGGGTGGGATTTAGAAACTTCAACAGTGCATCTGAAGAGAGGAGTATGTGACACCACTGAGTATTAAAGTCTAATAATAAAAACATATGATTCCAGGAATAAAATTAAATGATATAATATAAATGAAAAACCAAAGAGATATATGTATGATGTTAACTGATATGCAAATTAGATTAGATTCAATTTATTGTCATCATTACAGTGAAATGCTGAATAGCAGAATGCAAAGTAACAGTATAATATCATATGAGAATGTTATGTTATGATTATCTTTGACCGAATCACAGCAGTGCTCATGTTAAAAAACAGCATTCCCTCTCATGTGATATTGCTTAATTAACATTAATGATGTGCACTTTAACAACTAGGCTTACAACTATAATATATACAGGGGTGGAAAAGTGACTATTACCTGCAGGGTAAACGTTAGCTAACCAGAAGGCAATAACAATGTAAACAAAAAACACCTGCTTAAAAGATGAATACAAATGAGGAATGGTGGGAAAGGTGGGAGTACTGTAATTACCTAACGTTACATTATTATTTTCCATAACAATTTAGCCCCCTCCACAATATTAACTGACGTTAAAACAGTTAACTAGCTATTTATTGATTAGCAATTAGCGAATCATGTAACATTAGCTTAATGCTAAAAATTTAGGTTACTATCACATTCAGACAAATAATTTCATGTAGGCTAACGTTACCTACCTCTGTCTTTTTCTCGTTTCTCCTCCTCTTCTTTTCTCTTTTTTCTTCCCTGGGCACCTGACAGTTTTGGCCGTTTTGACATCTTGTGTTGATTTTTTGATGTGGTGACGTCCAAAAGGAACCATGATACGGGAAGGGAGGGGGCGCACCGTGCGGGGAGGGGGGGGGCGTAATGTTGTAACAAATAATATTTCTATTAAATAAGCTTTACTTTGCATTTTAATTAACGTGGGATTATTTTTGGTATTTAGAAATAATAGTACCAACTTTTTTTTTTTTTCAACATTTGTGGCACTGGCGTGGCGCCCCCTGATGGACGGCGCCCTTAGCATTTGCCTATACGGCCTATGCCACGGGCCGGCCCTGAATACAATCAATGTTGACAACTTTTAACACATTAAAAGAACATCTTCTTCTTCCCGAGGCCAGATCCTTCCCAGTAATCTTCTAACTCTGCTTATCCCCTGGAACAACCCGTCTCTCCTGCCAGCATAATCAAACAGCTACAAGGCTTTGCAGATTGTTATTTAAATATTTGAACTCTCCCCTACACATGAGTTCAACTACTGCTTGTGTGTGTGCGTGTGTGCCTCAACCTCAGCATTCACTCTGTCTATAAAGACAGAGGCCAACTCTTCATGTGTGCAATAACCTAACTGAAACCATACATGTAATCTGTTGAATAAATGTTCTAATCAAATGCCACTACTCAAAGCTTAATAAAAAGAATATAAATGAATAAAGGATAATGATAACTGACATAGTATGTGTTTTGTAAGCGTGTGCGGCCTTTTATGCTCAAAGCCACTTCACTCAATAGATCAGCCAGACATCCCGCTGACTGTAGCTTTTAACCCTTACTGACTTGAGCACAACTCCATAATCAGCACCAAGCGGCAATATGTATAAAGATGATCATGGTTACACCTGCAATGAAAGATTATATGATTATACTAACACCTGTAAATAGAAGATCAACATGAGGTTATAACAATCACTGTCATACAAACTTTAATGTAATGTCAATAGCTTCAATAATGCTTTAATGCAATGCTTATTATATGATTCTGATGCAATGATAAAATAACAGTAAAATATCTCTTCTCAATCTTATGCTCATGAAAGAGCTGGGATTTGGTGGGATTATGCAACATTAAGACAGCAGCCAGGGATACCGAACTAATTTTGTGGTTCATTCACACCTCGCTCAAGTTGACCAGCTTGTCTATTACATGTTTTACCATGATATTGGGTTAACTTGGCATAAAGTTAGATAGAAAATGCTCATTGCACGTGTCATGAGTTGGAAAGTATAGAGGAAGTGGGTGTGTATTTTGAGTAGCCTGTAATGGTGTTTGTCACATCATGATCATGAGATGGTCCCAAGAAATACACTGTATACTGCAATGTTGTGATTGCCTCTGAAAAACACTCTCTAAAATGAAAAATGTTACTCTGCATTTTTTAGATGCTTGAAGAGGAAATTGTTACTTTTGTGAAAAATGAGCTACAAAAATTCAAGAAATTTCTGAGTCAAAAATGTCCAGAAGGCACAAAAAGAGAAGATTATGAATCAACGGCTGATAAAAAAGATGAGATCAGCGATGGTGACACATTTCTGAGACTCACACTGAGCTTCCTGAGAAGAAAGAAGCAGGATCAGCTGGCTGATTCTCTGCAGAGGAGTGAGATGCTTTTCTATATTTTCTTTATTTTTTACATGTGTGGAAACTGTCAAACTGCCAAAGAGGTAAAATTGTTATTATAATGTAAAATTATTGTGAAAACAATAACTCTGTTAACCTCATTAATGGATAATGTGAAGATAATCAATAATGGATTAGGTTTCTTAAGGGTTTCTTAAAAACCATGTTGCACTTAGCATATTTGATTCATTGTAAATGGACCTATATCACCTGATGTTTCCTCAGAACCTTCTGCTGCCATTTGCCAACATAAATTAAAGTGTAACCTGAGGACAAAGTTTCAGTGCTTGTTTGAGGGGGGTGCCCGAGCAGGGAACCCCACCCATCTGAATCAGATCTACACAGAGCTCCACATCTTAGAGGGTGAGAACAGAGATGATGATCATCATGAGGACAGACAGGTACAACCTGCCTCCTTGAAACCTGGAAGTTCAGATGACGTCTTTTTTTAGAATATTTTTAAACCTTTATCTGGAAGACATGAACCAGTCAGAACTGTGGTGACAAAGGGAGCGGCTGGAATTGGAAAAACAGTCTTGACACAAAAATACATTTTGGACTGGGCTGAAAACAAAGCCAACCACAATATACAGTTTATCTTCCCATTCACTTTCCGAGAGCTCAATTTGCTGAAAACGAAACAGTGTAGCTTAGTAGAACTTATCCATTATATGTTTACTGACACCAAAGAAGCAGGAATCTGCAGCTTTGAAGAGTTTCAGGTTGTGTTTATCCTGGATGGTCTGGATGAGTGTCGACTTCCTCTGGACTTCCACAACAACAACATTGTGACTGATGTTACAGAGTCCACCTCACTGGATGTGCTGCTGACCAACCTTATCAGGGGGAACCTGCTTCCCTCTGCTCGCCTCTGGATAACAACACGACCTGCAGCAGGCACTCTAATCCCTCATGAGTGTGTTGACATGGTGAAAGAGGTCAGAGGCTTCATGGACTCACAGAAGGAGAAGTACTTCAGGAGGAGATTCAGGGATGAAGAGCAGGGAAATACAATGATCTCACACATCGGGACATCACGAAGCCTCCACATCATGTGCCACATTCCGGTCTTCTGTTGGATCACCTCTACAGTTCTTGAGGATGTGCTGCAGTTCAAAGAGAAGACAGAGCTTCCTGCAACCCTGACTGAGATGTACATCCACTTCCTGTTAACTCAGATAAAATAGGATAATGCAAAGTATCATAGAAAGGCTGAGACAGATTCAGTGTAGAACACAGAAGCCAAGAAGATCCTTCTGGCTTTGGGAAAACTTGCTTTTGAGCAGCTGCAGAAAGAAAACCTGATATTTTCTGAAACAGAACTGAAAGAGTATGGCATCGACATCAAAACTGGATCAGTCTGCTCAGGACTGTTCATAGAGGTCTTCAATACGAAGCATGGGTTGAGCCAGGAGAGGGTGTTTTCCTTTGTGCATCAGGACGCAGTGGACCAGGCTTTAGAGAGTCCAAAGGGGCACCTAGACTTGTTTGTTTGCTTCCTGCTGGGTCTTTCACTGGATACTAATCAGACTTTCTTACAAGGCCTGCTGAAAAAGACAAAAAGTAAACCAAAGGTCAGAGAAAAGCTAGTGCAGTACATCAAGCAGAAGATCAGACATTGTCCTTCTCCAGAGAGAAGCATTAATCTGTTTCACTGCCTAAACGAACTCAATGACAATTCTTTAGTGGAGGAAATCCAACAGCTTCTGAGATCAGGAAGCTTCTTTGAAAACATACTCACTTCTTCTCAGTGGTCAGCGCTAGTCTTCATCTTACTGTCATCACAAAAAGATCTGGACATGTTCGACCTGAAGAAATTCTCTGCTTCAAATGACGGTCTTCTGCACCTCCTGCCAGTGGTCAAAGCATCCCAAAAATCTCTGTAGGTTTTTGATTTAATGTGCTAAATATGACCATGGCTTTGAAAGGAATCAAAGAAACACTCACATTAAAACCTTTTCTTTTTCAGCTTGAGTAGCTGTAACCTTTCTTGGAAAAGCTGTCTGGGTCTGTCCACAGTTTTAAACTCAGAGAAGTCTAATCTGAGAGAGCTGGACCTGAGCAACAATGACCTGCGTGATGGAGGAGTAAACCTGCTCTCAACTGGACTCGAGAGTCCACAGTGTAGACTAGAGATTCTCAGGTTAGTATTAGGATGGGATTCCGTTAACTCAAAAAACTAATTTTCCAGTTCTGGGTCATTTTGATCCAGCATTTTGAGTTTCTTATGTTTTGGTTTATTTTTGCATTATGGATTGTTTTCTATTTCTCTGGTGCTTTATTGATTATTATGATAATCTATGTTTCAGTTATTCTTGTTAAGAGATTAGTTCTTATGTTTGGTATTTCTCTGGATTATGATGTTTGGGTTTTTGAGTTGTGCTGGTTTGATTTTGTATTAAGGGTTATTCTTCGTTTTGTTCTCTTTACTTTACTTAGTGTTCTGGCCTGTAGTTTAAGTCACTGTCTTCTCTGTTTTGTGTCATATTATTCCTGTCTCTCTCAGTGTCAAGTTTGCGTTTTTGTGAATCGTTTCTTATTTCCTGTTTTACTTTGAAAGTTCATGTCTCATGTCAGTGTGTTCAGTTTTACTTCTCCCCTGTCTCGTTAGAATAGAATAGAATAGAATTCAACTTCATTGTCATTGCACATGTCACAGGTACAGGGCAACGAAATGCAGTTTGCATCCATCCAGAAAGTGCTTTAGTCGTGATATAGATATATTACAATATATATTAGCAATAATAGAGATGTGTAAGTATATTACAGAAATGGGTCTATTATGGTATGTTATAATGTACACAGTGTGAAGTATGTTATGAATATTCTATAACTATAAGTATGTACAGGCTGTAGTGAGTACAAGCTATGTACAGGCTATGAACAGGATATAAATATGAAATAAAAACTATACAGAAATCTGAGATATACAGTTATACAGAAATGTGAACTATGTAAGTTATAAACAGTTGTGGGATTAAAAATTATCGTATGTACAGAATGATTATTTACACAGAACTATACAGTAGTGGTAAAGTGCTAGTGGTTGTGGGTGTGTGTATGTTCAGTCCATGAGTTTAACGTGGGTCAGATGTCAGGAGGCAGAGTTCAGGAGTCTGACAGCTGTGGGGAAGAAGCTGTTCCGGTACCTGGTGGTCTTAGTCCGGAGGCTCCTGTAGCGCCTCCCAGAGGGCAGGAGGGTGAAGAGTCTATGTGATGGGTGACTGGGGTCTTTGATGATTTTCCCAGCCCTTTTCAGACACCGCTTCCTGTAGATGTCCTTTATGGCAGGAAGTGGTGCTCCGGCGATGCGCTGGGCAGTTTTCACGACCCTCTGCAACGCCTTCCGGTCCGAGGCAGAGCAGTTCCCGTACCAGACTGTTATACAGTTGGTCAGGATGCTCTCGATGGTGCAGCGATAGAAGTTCACCAGGATGTCTGAGGACAGGTGGTTCTTCCTCAGAGTCCTCAAGAAGAAGAGGCGCTGGTGAGCCTTCTTGACCAGCTTGGAGCAGTTGGTCGTCCAGATGAGATCCTCGGAGATGTGGACTCCCAGGAACTTGAAGCTGCTCACACGCTCCACAGCCATCCCCTTAATGTGGATGGGTGGATGTGGGTCAGCATTTCTCCTGTAGTCCACGATGAGCTCCTTAGTCTTCTCGGTGTTAAGCAGCAGGTTGTTTGTGTCGCACCACTCAGCCAGACGATCCACCTCCTCCCTGTAGGCGGCCTCATCGTTGTCACTGATGAGGCCAATCACCGTGGTGTCATCTGCAAACTTAATGATGGTGTTGGAACCATCAGCAGGTCTGCAGTCGTGGGTGAAGAGGGAGTAGAGGAAAGGGCTCATCACACAGCCCTGTGGTACACCGGTGTTCATTGTGATTGTTGATGAGCAGCGGTTATCCAGTCGGACATGTTGGGGACGGTTGGTCAGGAAGTCCAGTAACCATTTGCAGATGAGGGAACTGATGCCCAGGTCTGTCAGTTTCCTGATGAGTTGTGAGGGGTGGATTGTGTTGAATGCTGAACTGAAGTCTATAAACAGCATTCTGGCGTAGGTGTTGTTGTTGTCCAGGTGTGAGAGGACAGAGTGCAGTGTGATGGAGACTGCATCCTCTGTGCTCCTGTTCTGGCGGTATGCAAATTGGTGGGGGTCCAGGGTGGGGGGGAGACAGGATTTGAAGTGTGCTAAGACCAGCTGCTCTAAGCACTTAGTGATGATGGGGGTGAGGGCTACTGGGCGGTAGTCATTGAGGCTAGATGGGTTGGAGTTTTGGGGTATCGGGACGATGGAGGTGGATTTGAAGCAGGCCGGTACCACAGCGTGGGCCAAGGACAGATTGAATATGTCTGTCAGGACTCCTGCAAGCTCCCCAGAACACGCTCTGAGAACACGCCCAGGGATACCATCAGGACCTGCAGCCTTGTGGACATTGATCCTGCTCAGCACCGCTCCTACATCGGTGGGGGAGAGAGTCAGAGGTTGGTGGTCTGGCGTCATGTCTGTTATGGTTGTGGTTGTGGGGTTCCCTCGCTCAAAACGAGCATAAAAGTTGTTGAGCTCATTGAGGAAGGAGGCATCAGAGGATGTGGGGGAGGGTTTGGTGGTCCTGTAGTCTGTAATGGTCTGGAGTCCTTGCCACATGCGTCGGGGGTTGGAGTTGGAGAAGTGTTCTTCTACCTTCTTTTTGTAATGGTGTTTGGCTTTTTTGATGCCCTTCTTTAGATTAGCCCTGGCTGTACTGTAGGCGTGTGCATCTCCTGACCTAAAGGCGGTGTTGCGGGCCTTCAGGAGGAGACGAACATCCCGGTTAATCCAAGGCTTCTGGTTGGGGTACATGGTTATCCGTTTCTGGGTGGTGACACTGTCTGTGGTTTCGGAGATGTAATCCAGTACAGATGAGGCGTACTGGTCCAGGTCTGTGTTGGTGAACATATTCCAGTCTGTGTTTTTAAATCTGTCCTGGAGCACTGCGTCTGTCCCCTCTGGCCTAATTAGCCTAATTTCTCCCAGCTGTGTCTCCCTCCTGTTGCCCATTCCCTGATTACTCCCCTGTGTATATAAGCCCTGTGTTTTCCTGTGCTCTCTGTCGTGTCGTACCCTATGCTATACAAGACACATCTCCTGGATGCACTGGTACGCATCTTCAGTGATGTATCCTGGGGTGAGGGTGTTTCGGGTCTCACAACATCATACACCCTCACCCAGGCGACCCAGCCGAGGGTGATCAGGCCCCGACTTGCGTACCAGTAGCTACCCACGGATCAGCCCTCTTAATCCACAGCCACCTAGTGGCTTTCTCTGCCGCTTCGCTCACAGCCTGGATGACCATCTTCTTGGCTGCCCCAGCCACACCCAGCCGGCCTAGGACTTTGCAGAGTGATTGTCCCGCAAAGCCCCTACAACCCACTTCTATGGGCTCATAGAAAGTCTTCCAGCCCCTTCCCCTGCACTCCTGCACTAGTTTCTGGTACTTTCCATGTTTCCTTTCATTGGCCTCCTCAATCCACTCTTCCCAGGGCACTGTGAGTTCCAGCATGATCAGCTGTTTTGAGGCCTCAGAAATAATGATCATATCTGGCCGGAGGGATGTTTTTGCAATGTGCTGTGGGAACTTTAGCTGTTTACCCAGGTCAGCCTGTAGCTGCCAATCAGAGGCTGTGTTGAGGAGGCCAGTTGTTAAATGTGGGCGCACCTGGGGTTTCTCTAAAGCCTTAACGAAAGAAATTGCCTTCCTCGGAGCATGATGGTGCTTGCTGGTGCTGATTGCTAAAGCAATATTTTCAGCAACTACTCTGAGTACGCCAACGATACCGACCATCGGCCAAGGCCTTTGGGCAGCTGCTAAGGAGGTGTTCTAGGGTCCCTCTTCCAGAGCACAGGAGACAGACAGGTGTCTCGCTCTTCCCCCACAGATGGAGGTTTGCTGGGCTTGGCAGAGTGTCATATACTGCCTGCACTAGGAATCGGATCCGGTGGGAGTCTGCCTGCATGATGTTTGCCCAGGTGACCTTACGCTGCAAGGTGCTCTCCCACCTTGTCCATGCTCCCTGCCACTTAAGGCCTACAGCCCTACTTACTCGCTCCTCCTCCACACCTGCTCGGACCTCTTCCTGGAGTAGCTGGTGTCTCTCCTTTCCCTGTGCCCTGCTGACATGGGCCTTTGGGAAGTACCCCAAGCCTTCTCCCTCTGTTGCTAAGACCCCCACCAATGTCAGATTATGCCTGTGTGTTTTTGTTCTCAGTATTCACTTCATGTTTTGTTTTCGTGCCAGCAATAAAGATGAGGGTTTGAGTTGCATTCTGTTTTCTGAGTCCTGCATTTGGATCCTCATCTCCGCCTGCCCGCACTCAGAGCCCTGACAGAACGACGTGACCAGTATGGATCCAGCAGACTCAATGAGGGAGTGCTGCTCACCTTTTGACGGGACCCGGCTAGCGCTTGGAGGGCCTCCATGCTGCTGTTCCTCGCTCGCAGTCTGCCCTTCGGCCCACTCATCTGCTTCCTCCCCTCGGACGCCCCGGTCTCGCAGAAAACGCTCCAGCCAGTCCCAGGAGAATTACTATGAGACCGCGAGCAACCAGCTTACACCTGCACAGGCATTCTACAAAATGTTAGGAATCATTATTGTGCCACCCGACTCACCCAGTGTTTCCACATCGCAGCCGAAGCAGCCACAGCTGAGTGTTTCCTCATCGCATTCAGTCACAGCTGCTCCCCCTTCAACAGGGAAGCGTCGAACGCGCCGCCAGCACTCACAGCTCCAGCGGGAGCCTGGGATTTTTTCTGAACAGCCGGCTAGGGTGAGTGACAAAGACTTCCTTAATTTGCCTTTGGTGTCAAGGGATAAACAGACTGTTTCCCCCAAGGCCGCTAACGCCAGCTTCATGAACTCCAGAGCTCATGTTTCTCCTGTTCGGGAGAATAAGAGTGTTCGTTTTGAGAACAATTATTTCTCCCTGGGTTCAAAAGACTGTGCTCCTGATGTTCCTTCAGACCCAGGAGTTCAGACTGTTTCATCTGGAACTGTTTATTCTGGGGCTATGTTTTTTCAGTCAGCTGCCCAGCCGCCACCTTCAGCTCAGTTAGCTACCCAGCCGCCACCTTCAGCTCAATCGCCAACTCCACCACCACTGTTACCTCAACTTCAGTCGCCCTCTGTTCAGTCTTCTGTGTCGTTGCTAGCTCAGTCCCCTGTTCAGTTGCCGCTAGCTCAGTTTACACCTCCACCACAATCAGCCCTGCTACCTGTAGCTCAGTCTTCAGCCTCGTCAGCCACACAGCCACTATCACGAACCTTTATTACAGTCCATAGCTCAGTCAGTAGCTCAGTTGGTAGCACAGTAATTAGCTTTGTCATCAGTTCAGGCTCCAGTGTTTTCACCCATCCAGTCAGCCACTCATCTACACTAGAGATGGCACGATACCACTTTTTTAAGTCCGATACCGATATCATAAATTTGGATATCTGCCAATACCGATATGAATCCGATATAGTGTTTTTCACTCAATAAAACTGTTTTTTTAATATCTTGCTGCATTTTGTATAAGTTCATACTCAAGTTTAAATAAACAACAACACTAAAGCTATTCTGTTATACCTGTATGTAAAAAATACACTGCACCCAAAATATTTCATAGTTCAGCAACACTGATCAATCTAATAAACTTAAACCTACTCCACCCTCCCTATTCTGGTATTTTAAAGAGTACTTAGCACTTTAGTACTTTAATTTGATGCAGGGTGAAAAAAAATGCACATAAATAAATTATTTTTCAAAAAAAAAAAATAGATTCAACATCTTTCTTCTACAGAATTGCAGAATGCACAGATGGTACCTTCTGTTAAGGGTTCAGAAATTGAGGAGGAAGACCAAAAATAATGACCACTGATCCTGCCGGGTGCAATTAGACGGCATTTTAATGAATACACATGTGGAGTCCAACACTGTGCAGATTCAGTGTTGAACTGTCTTACCATAGTCAGAACAAAGACTTTATAGGGTTGGGGGTGATACTGCTCCCCCCCCCCTCAGACACAATACAGCATACGTCAATCCAAAACCACAACTGTTCAGTTAACTTTTAACACAGTTTAAAGAACATCGTCTTCGGCTTGAACCCAGGTGCTTCCCCCAGCTTCGGTGTCGCTTATCTCTGGGACATCTGGTGTACTTCCTGGAACAGACTAACACGTACGCACCCCAACTTTGCAGTTATAGCAAAACACATCTTAACTTCTTACCTACTAAATGAGTCTACTTATATGTATGTGTATGTGTGTGTCAGCTTCTGCTGCCCTTTATTTCACCCTTCACTTCATCAGCTAAACCTTGTAACCTTTCCACCAGACAGAAGGCCAGCACGTACGCAACTGAAACTATGTGTGTGTATGTGTGTCTCGTCCTTAAATGCTCTCTCATCTCACCCGTTGCACTTCTGACCTTTCACCAGAACAGAGGCTCATCCTTACATGTAATAACCTAACTGGAACTATATATGTAATCTACTGAATAAATGTTTTAATCAAAAACCTCTACTAAAAGCTTAATCCAAAGATATAGATAAATAAAAGATACTACAGATTCATAACCTACTCAAAGTACTTGCACTCAGACTCTGCTTTCGGTTTCACTTTTGCAAAGCATGGCGTTTCCTGTCTCCTTTTACACAGAGTATATTTCCTGTCCCTGCAGTCTGCACAGAAACATTTAAAATTATAGGAGCTTTGAAAAGCATTTGGAATTCAACTCAACACTTTAAAGTGGTTCTTACTGGACCTGTAATAAAAGCTTAATTGGGTGCCAATATGTTTAAACATCTAAATGCAATATCCCTACTTGGAGATTATGTGATTAATGCCATGGTAATATGAACAATAGCAGGGAAATAATTTCTCTAATCCCAATACTTCCCAAAGGAAAAAGTAGTATAGCTTACTAGGGTAAATTAGACTTAACAGTTACTATATACAGTAATGTGCTTCTATATATTTTACACAAGATTAAAACTTTTGGTGTAAGATTCAGATATTTATTTATTTATTAAAAGCTAGACATTTTAAATGAGAATAAGAAAGAAAAGTATGTCTTTGTGCCCCCTTTTCCCTGTTAATGCCCTATTGGCCCCCCTGGCTACACTTTGCTAGATCTGCCCCTGCACAGTTACCAGCTGTCAGCTACGTAGAAAAGGATCCTGGTCTAGAAAGTAATATTAAATAAATTCTAACAACAGCTTATCAAGCTTAAACGTGCTGCTGTTGTTCAGCCGCTGGTTTCCTCTTTCTGGTGCAAAGTGGGCCAAAAACAAAGAAGAGAGACGGACTCGCGACAGAAAAGCCGATCAGCTGATCATTAAGCAGTTTCATGACTAAAGTAGCAGCAGGAGACGGAGGGAGAGAGAAGAGGCACTCGCTCCATATATCGGTTGTTAAGCTTAACGTGGGAATGCTTTACAAACATTCAGAGATGAACTTACACATTTGCTTTGCTTCTCTCTGGGATAACTTCCTCGGAGATGAAATGCTGGATTGCTAGCAAGGCTACAAATACACACAGCCGCTCTATCACGTGAGCACACTGCTCCGATGCGCTACGGTTATGAGCAGAGTTACGCCGTGTCGCAAGTTTTGTGAGGTGCTTTTTTGATATTTAATGGATCGGATTACTTTTTTTATTTCTCTCCGATATCCGATCCAGTAATTTACGTCAGTATCGGACCGATACCGATACCTAATATCGGATCGGTCCATCTCTAATCTACACCCTCAGCCAGGGGTCTCAATGCCTTCTGGTCCTGCATCAGTCCTTGCTGGAAGCTCAAGTGAGCCAATCCAGCACTTCGCGGCTCCCACGCCGCTGTCAGTCTCCGCTGGCAGTTCAGGTGAACTGTTTCAGCCGTCCGCCACTGCAGAAGGGTCAGAGGGGCCTGTTCAGCCACCCGTCTACGCTGGAGGGTCTGGGAGGCCTGTCCAGTCGTCTTCTGTTTTAGCTGGGGGATCAGGAGAACCCAGCCAGCACCAAGTCACGTCACTGGGGGTTCTGCAGAGCCCGGCCAGCATCATGCCATGTCAGCTGGAGGGCCCGAGGAGCCCATCCAGCCTCAAGCCACGTTAGCTGGGGGTTCTGGAGAGCCCGGCCAACATCAGGCCATGTCAGCTGGTGGGTCCGAGGAGCCCATCCAGCACCACGTCTCGTCAGCTGGGGGTCCTGGAGGACCCAGCCAGCACATCCTCATGTCTGCTGACGGCTCTGGGGAGCCTGTTCAGCCACCACCTGTTCCACCACCTGCAACTTCCACACCATCGCCTGCAGCGTCACCACCCACAGCTGCCACGCTGCCGTCTGGTCCCACGGTTGCTACACCACCGTCAGATCCAGCTCTTCCTGTACCACCTCGCCTTCGCCGGCCGCTTTCCAGGCTTCTAGTTGGATGTCATGGCCGTCGAGGGCGGCCTCCTGAAAGAGTTCGTCGCCGCAGCTGGCCTCCAGACCTGCTTTGTCGCCACCGCCAGTGGCTTCACGGCCGGCCTCCGGACCTGCTCTGTCGCCGCCACTGCCTTCTGCATGGCCGGCCTCTGGACCTGCTCTGTCGCCGCCACTGCCTTCCAGGTGGCCGGCCTCCTGATTTGGCTCACCTGTGTCACCACCGCCGTTGCTGTCCACATGGTCGGCCGCTTGAACTGTGTCTGCGCCACTTTTGCCTTCAGGCAGCCGGCCAAGAACTGGGTCTTTGGATTTTTTAGCGGTTGCCTCCCTGAACTTTTGATTTGTGGACTCGTGATGGATCTAGTTTTGTGTTGAACTGTTTTCTTGTGTTTATGGACTGATCTGGACTCATGCTCATGCTGGTGGCTGCTTGTCGGGGCCTGGAGCTTGGGGCTCGCTGGGCCCCTTCGGGGGGTGGGGGTGCCCTAGGCCCCTGGGCCTGGGGCTCGGTCACTCTGGCACAGCTGGCTGCCGGCAGAGCTCACGAGCACGTCACTGCAACCCCCCCTGGCGTCTGCTCCGCGGCTGCTAAGTGACCCCTCATCTGGGGCTCTCCTCAGCTCTTTCTGGGAGAGTGGCACGGTTGCCGCTCCGTTGGTCTTTCTTGGTTTCTTGTGATCTGAGGGCCTCTGGATGTCTGGAGACTAGATCTCCTCCATACCTGCTTCATGCCCTGGAGGACGGGGCTATGGCCCCCCACACCCTCTAGCACAGTGGTTCCCAAACTTTTTTTGCCAGGCCCCCCTTTTTTACAAGAAAAATGTTCGCGCCCCCCACCGCACAAACACATCCTCCAAACACACACACCCATATTTTTTTTACAAACTCCATTGCGGCTTATTTCACACCTCAAACATTTAGTAAACAATTAAGCAAATACAAGTAAACGGCAATAAATTACAGGTAGTAATAAAATATACTACTAACTCTTTTACGCTACGTCCACACCTACATGGGTATTTTTGAAAAAGCAGCTGTTTCTATGCGTTTGGGCCTTTCGTCAACACGTAAACGGCGTTGCGATTCACCGAAAACGGAGATTATTTAAAACTCCTTTTTTGCGTTTACGTGTGGATGAGGAATACAGAGTTCGTCACGCAACGACAAAGGTATGTGCCTCTTTTCACGTCACGCTGTGCGCCACGTTATTGTTTACATGAGATGAATTGCAGAATGGCAGATAGAGACAAAATACTGTTACTGTTAATCTGACTATCTTCAGGTTTTACACGCACGCAGTTACTGTCCCTCCATTTAGAAAGGCAGAGGCGTCACGGTGTAATTATTTTACGTGTAGTTGTTTTTTTTTCCTGTGTAATAATATTCAACATTGCTATCAATACATTTTTCAAAAAATGTCTCTCTGTGCAAAATGGTTTCAAAAACATAAACAGCTGTGGGATACTGTTTGTCCGTGATTTGAACCGGGGGAACAAATTACGGCAGGATCAGCCTGATATTATTTGTATCCCACTGTAACTTTACTGCATAAAGAGCTAACATGTCCAAAATATCAGGAGTAGTTAGTTATTACAAGAAGTGTTTGTGAACTAAAAATCAAGAATGTGGGATCCTGTTTGTCCGTGATTTGAAGAGCCCAGCGCTGCTCCCGACGCAGGGAAACTAATTTTGCAGGGGAGACCTACCTTGGCACTTGTGCAGGTGAAGCCAAAGGGAAGATATGCTTCACCATATTTTCTAGTCTTTGGCTTGGAAGGAAGTTGGTTTGGAAACATATTTGGCGATGCTTCATCTCCTGCTTTGCGTTTATGTGGGAGCCCCGTCAAAAACCTGTCCACAGTGTCCAAGCGCTCTTTTTTTTTTTTTTGCTTTTCATACCGCGCCCCCCCTGCAATGGCTCTGCGCCCCCCTAGGGGGCGGGCCCCACACTTTGGGAACCTCTGCTCTAGCAGATCATTACATGAAGGAACCTTTTAAATACAAGCTCATTCATGCTCACAGGTGTACACACGGGTGCTCACACACACAAACTACACCCTTTTTGGCTCCTACCTCAAAGCACACTGTGCACTGTCGATCTTACGTGCTGCACAATAATATTCAATATTTAGTATTTACTGTTCACATAGATTATCGCAATGATGCTGTTTATTGTATTGCTCTCTTTTTTTGCTTGTTTTCTCTTTTTTCTTTCTCAACAGGTGATCCAGGTGATCGATATATGTATTTTTTGTCTGTTAGTTTTGTTTGTTTTTGTTTTTTGCCCTTTATCACCGTCCCTCTTCCCCGCTGTTTTTCTTTCCCTACCTCTCTTTCTTTCTCCCTTTTCTTTCCTCCTGTCATGTCTGTCCTGTGTGTAGCAAGTGAAAATAAAATAAAATAAACAATAAAAACAAAGGTCAATCAAATGGACCAATACGGCAAGGCCGGGATGGTCCATTTGGTAAAGTAAATCCGTTGGGCATCTTTCTTGGCCTTTAGACAATAAATCTGATGGCAAAAGAACCAAACGGGACAGGCGAAAAAAATAAATAAATAAATAAATAAAAAAATAAAAAAATAAACACCTGTGCCACCATAACAAATAAACAAAACATAACCATTGACTTTGGCTCTTACAACATCCCCATAGAATGACATGTTTTAGTTTTAGACATATGAGCATGTTAAAAGAAAATTGTACATAATGTGATCAGCTACATGAAATGTGCCCTTTTATGGATCACTAAGCAAACCACATGTCTTCGTGACTTTTCACCTAATAACTTTTGTGATAACTTTATTTAGCAACTAACAGCTTCCTCTTTTCTAAGAACATGCAGACTTAGAAAAGGGGAACCTCAGCTCTGAGTTCTTAGAATAACTCTGTTATTCTTACACACAGACACACACACACACACACAGACACACAGACAAGTATAAATAAAGAACGCAGACAGTAATACAGCGCGAGTCTGGAGTACGAGCGCTCTATGACTGCCCTCGCGAGTAAAAGACAACTGCAGTGTTTGTGTTATCTAACTCAGGCGTCTCAGCTGAAGAACTGCGGGGTGATGTTTAGAAATCCCCTGTCAGAGCAGAATTAATCTTTTCTTCTTCTTTTTTTAAAATTTATTTAAAAGGGACAGTGCAGTTTAACATAGTCCAAGTACAAACCATGAAACTGATGTAACGTACGTAAGTTTATAGCTATTGCTGATTTTCTTTTTTCGTTTTTTTTTTTCGTTTTTTCTTTTGTTTTTTTTAACCTGTCCCGTTTGGTTCTTTTGCCATCAGAATTATTGTCTAAAGGTGAAGAAAGATGCCCAACGGATTTACTTTACCAAATGGACCATCCCAGCCTTGCCGTAATGGTCCATTTGATTCACCTTTTATTGTTTATTTTATTTTCACTTGCTGAATACGGGACAGACTTGACTGGGGGAAGGAAAGGGGAGAAAGAAAGAGGGAAAGAAAAACAGCGGGGAAGAGGGACGGGGAAAAAGGGCAAAAAAACAAAAACCAACAGAATAAGCAGACAAAAAATACATATATCGATCACCTGGATCACCTGTTGAGAAAGAAAGAAGAAAGCAAGCAGAAGAAAACGAGAGTAATAAACAACATCACAATGATCTATGGGAATATGACAGTAAATACTAAATATTAAACATTATTGTGCAGCACGTAAGATCGACAGCGCACAGTGTGCTTTGAGGTAAGAGCCAAAAAGGGTGTAGTTTGTGTGTGATCACCTGTGTGTACACCTGTGAGCATGGACGCGCTTGGTTTTTTTTTTTTTCTTTAAAGGTTCCTTCATGTAATGATCTGCTAGAGGGTGTGGGGGGCCACTGCCCCGTCCTCCAGGGCATGACGCAGGTATGGAGGAGATCAAAACTCCAGACATCCAGAGGCCCCCAGAACACAAGAGACCAAGGAAGACCAACAGAGGCGCAGCCGCGTCACTATCCCAGAAAGAGCTGAGGAGAGTCCCAGATGAGGGGTCACTCAGCAGCCGCGGAGCAGAAGCCAGGGGGGGTTGCAGTGACGTGCCCGTGAGCTCCGCCGGCAGCCAGCTGTGCCTGAGTGACCGAGCTCCGGGCCGAGAGGCCGAGGGCACCCCGCCTCCGAAGTGGCCCGAGCGAGCCCCAGGCTCCAGGCCCCGATAAGCAGCCGCCAAGGAGTGAGCCGGTGTGTACCCGGGCGCCCACCCCCGGACACACAGAACCACCAACGCACCGATGTCTGAGGGCGTCCGCCACCGGCAGGGGAAGTGGTGGGGGGAAATAGGCCTCCAAACCTTGGAGGGCCTGAGATGTCCCCAGAGATGTGGCGTCTGATACCCAACCTGACATATAGACACAGACATACAGGCACACACAGATACAAACATCCATTCCCACCCTCATGCTCTCATAAGCAATTATTCCACACTCAACCAACGTGGAGACAGACATAAAGAGACGCTGTACACACAATCACTCTCCCCAAGCGTACTCTAAGAACCGGGTCTGGGTACCCTTGCCCCTGGAGTGGGAAACTGCACCCAGACCCAGGTGGTGTTACCCTTTTCCCTGCGGTGGGGAGAAGCAGACTGCCCCGACTCCGTAGCAGCAGGGAGGCCCCACATTCCAGACCCCAATCGGGCGGCCAACTCCTCCTCCCAGCCCCCCCGCTCCAGCAGGCCGCAGAGAACGGGGGTGTGTGAAGACTCCAAACCTCCCTCCACCCGCTCATATGTAGTGTTGATGCATGTGTGTTCTAAGGTGCATTTAAAACCCAGGAGGGCATGGAGCTACCTGCCAGAGCAGCAGGTAAGTGCATAGCCCCTCCTGCTAGCCCTCAATGTCTACGTGTATTTAAAATTGAGAGGTGGGCAACGACGCCAGGGGTGAGGTGTACACCCTGATGGTAATTTGGATTCTGTGTGGCGTGCCCACCCCCAAGATCCTATATGTATGTGTAATGAGAGTGTGAGTAATGTGAATGTCTAAGTTGTGGGATAAAATTGAGGCAGAGGCAGCCAGAAGGGGACAGAGGGGGGGGGGGGGGGGGGGGATGCCTCCCCTGCACCCTGGTGACACACCCCTACCCCAAGGCCCTGCATGTGTGGGTGATTGTGGTGGAGCGGGAAGAGGGAGGCAGCTGGAGATGGGGAGGGAAGGAAGGGAGGGGCAAGTAACCCCTCCCTGGGGCCAGCTCCCCCGCTGACCCCAGTAGGCACCCCCATACTCTGCAACCCGCCAGGGAAAGGGGGCCCAGGCCCATCCGGACCGGGGCCCAGTGCGGCAGCGCTGCCCGGCCCCACAGAGCCCGGGACAGTCCTCCCGACCCCACCACAGAGAAAATTGCACCCATCCCATCATCCACTCATCTTCCAGACTACACTAGACAATAGACGCCCAGGCTGAGATCTTCCTCCACCTCTCCTGTATCTCCCCCTATCTCCCCTCTCCCCCTAGCTATTGCTAATTTTCAACAGTTGTCCCTTGTTAGGCTTACAATCACAATACATACATTTTACAATAAAACATACATTTTCATAAAACCAAAATACATCATAAATACAACTACAATTAATAGACAATAAATTAAAAAAATAAAAAATCATTAATTAAAATGACTACAGCTCTGATTTCCCTTTAATCAAACTTTGACCTTCAATGTAAAGGATCTGATGTCTGTAATCAATTTGATTTCGGTTGGAAGTGTGTTCCACAGATGGTAAGCCTTTATGGAAAATGCTGACTGACCAAATTTAGATCTGCAATATGATATCTTGCAGTTGCCGTTCACCATGCTCCTAGTAATACGATTACTATCTTGTCTTTGGATGTATCTATTAAGACACTCGCCATCCTATTTATACATTTAAAAACTAATTTAAGAAAACACAAATGATTAAAACTCTTAAAACTAAGTAGATTATATTTCTTTAAAATATGATAATGATGCCACTGAACAGATTTTTTATCCATTATTTTTAAAGATTGGTCATATAAGGATACCAGGGCAGCTGTGGCTACAACTGTAGCTTGCCTCCACCAGTGTGTGAATGTGTGTGTGAATGGGTGGATGACTGGGTATGTAAAGCGCTTTGGGGTCCTTAGGCGGGGCTAGTAAAAGCGCTATACAAATACAGGCCATTTACCATTTACCATACCACAGGCTGAATTGTAGAGGGTGCTGCTTGAGTTCAAACTGTCATACAATATGAAAAATGAGAGAATATCATGGAATGCATAAATAACTGAGCTGCTGAAGTAGGTATATAATGCCGAATTAACTTTGAAATCTTCTTTACATGCATATCAAATTTAAGATGTGAATCTAAAATTATTCCTAAAAACTAAAAATCTTTAACCTCCTTTATTTCTTCGTTCCTTAACTTCATCAGATGAACTTTGTTTCCTAATAGAAAAACACATACCCACCTCTGGCGCTGGTGCCCAACCCTCAATTTTAAATGCATATAGACACTGAGGGTTTTCGGGAGGAGCCGTACTGCTCTCTGGCAGGAAGCACCATACCCTCCTGTGTTTTAAATGCACTTTAGTACAACACACAGCAACACTACATATAAGCAGGCGGAGGGAGGTATGGGTCTTCACTCACCCCCGTTCTCTGTTGACCGTCGGGGCTGGGGGGCTGGGAGGAGGTGTTGGCTGTCAGATTGGGGTCTGGGATGCGGGGCCTCCCTGCTACTGCAGATACAGGGGTGGTCTGCTTGCCTCCACCCCAGGGAAAAGGGTTACATCTCCTGGGTCTAGGTATGGTTTGCCCCTCTGGGGGCAAGGGTACCTGAACCTGGGATATAGAGTATGTTTGGGGAGTGTGATTGTGTGTACAGTGTCTATTTCTGTTTGTCTCCACGTCGGGTGAGTGCCGAATATTTGCTTATGTGTATATGGGGGTGGGAATACACGTTTGTGTCTGTGTCTGCCTGTTCGTCTCTGTCTATATGTCAGGTCGGGTCTTAGACTCCACCTCTCTGGGAACATCTCAGGCTCTCCCAGGTATGGAGGCCTATCTCCCCTCACCACACTCCCTGCCGGTGGCTGATGCCCTCAGACGTCGATGTGTTGGTGGTTCTTTGTGTCTGGGGCTGGGAGCTCATGTATGTACTGGCTCACTCCTGGTGGCCACTTGGCGGGGCCTGGTGTCTGTGGCCCGGCTGGGCCCCTTCTCGCAGGTGGGGCACCCTCAGGCCTCTGGCCTCTGGGCCTGGGGCTTGGTCCTCTCTGGCACAACTGGCTGCCGGCAAAGCCCGCGGGCATGTCACTGCAACCCCCTCTGGCCTCTGCTCCGTGGCTGCTGGGTGACCCCTCGTCTGGGGCTCTCCTCAGCTCTTCCCAGGAGGGTGGCACCGTTGCCCCTTTGGTGGTCCTCCTTGGGTCCTCGTACTCTGGGCCCTCTGGATGTCTGGGGCCTGGATCTCCTCCATACCTGCTTCATGCCCTGGGGGACGGGGCTATGGCTCCCCACACTCCCTAGCAGATCATTGCATGGAGAAATCTTTTGAATACAAGCGTGCTGATCCATACAGTTGTGCACACAGGTGTTCACACATGTGTACACAGACACAAACTACACCTTTCTTGGCTGCTACCTCAAAGCACATTGTGCGCTGTCAATCTTGCATGCTGCACAATAACATTTAATAGTTAGTATCTACTATTATCTACTGCTAGCTAGTTTATTGTGATGGTGTTGTATTTATTATGTTGCTCTTTTTTGTTTGTTTTCTCTTCTGCTTTTTTTTCTTCTCTCAACAGGTGATCCAGGTGGTTTTTTTTGTTTGTTTGTTTGCGTTTCTTTTTTTCGCTCTCCCCTCTATTTTGTCTTTTTCCCCCTCTCTTTCTTTCATTCTTTCTTTCTCCCTGTCCTATCCCCCAGTCATGTCTGTCCCGTCTGTAATGACTGAAAATAAAATAAAATAAATACATAATTATAATAAAGGTCAATCAAATGGACCAATATGGCAAGGCCATGATGATCCACTTGGTAAAGTAATTCCGCTAGGCATTTTTTTTGGCCTTCAGACAACAATTCTGATGGCTAAAGAACCAAACGGGACAGGCTAAAAAAACCCAAACTGTTTTGTTTTTTTTCTACAATACAATACAATACATTCAGATGTGCCGTTAAAGTATCTGCTGCTTCGCCAGGTGACTTAGTTGGTACGTATATAATTGCATCATCTGCATAAAGCTGGCAGCTAGCTTTTGGACAACTGGCAGGCAAATCATTTATGCTATATCATGCTATATCTAGCAGAGAAAACATTTTGTGTATGTTCACAGGTTATCAGGCTGTCTGATCACAGAGACAGGCTGTTGTGTCCTGGCTTCAGCTCTGAACTCCAACCGCTCTAATCTGAGGGAGCTGGATATGAGCTTTAATCATCCAGGAGACTTAGGACTTCAACTACTGTCCGCTTCACAGCAGGAGCCAAAGTGCAAACTGGAAACTCTCAAGTATGATTTTTTTAAAATCAGTACACACACGTCATAGCCTTCGTTTACTGAGCCTGAGTTTGTGTTCACTTGTCTTTCTCTACCACATCAACAGGACTGATTACTGTGGAAAATGCAGAATGGCCCCATCACCCCTAAGATGTACGCCAAACCACTATTAAAAGGATCTTGGAAAACAATCAATTCAAATTATCAACATTATAATATGATATAATTAGTGCTGTCAGCGTTAATCTCGTTAAAATGATATTAACACTATAACCGCATTAACGCGGCAACTCTCCGTTAGCGAGTTAATGTGGATCGCCCCGTATGTGGGGCTGCACGGCGTCAATGCGTTAGCGCGGTTAGCTCGTTAATGCATTAGCGCCGTCCAGCCCCACGCACGGGGCGATCCGCGATAACTCGCTAACGGAGATTTGCCGCTGTTGGCAGAGATATGAAAATGCGCAGGAAAATCTGACTGTGCATGGCAAACTTCACCGACGATAGTTGGACAAATGGACCGTTTGACTGTCTCCATAATTGAGAGCACTTTCTCTTCTCATTTCAACACCCCCACTTGCTCTCATATTATGATGCTCTTAAGTAACAACAAAAAACACATATAGGGTTTCTTCCTCAGTACTGTATACCTGTCCGTATACCATGTTAATGTCCAAACATAAACTTCTCAAACTTGAACAACTTAACTTTTGTTGCAGGTTTTGTCATTACATCTGCTACCATCTCTTCTGTTGAACAATAATCCAGAGTTATTTTTCCTGCACTCACAGTTGACCTCTGTGATCTGTGATCCACTTTAATCACACTCTAGATCTCATTTTAACATATGGCATAGAAACTGAACATTTAACAGTGTTTCCTGAAAACCCTCTGCTGTCTGATCATTTCCTGATAACATTTACATTTACAATAATTGATTACACAGCAGTGGAGAGTAGACTTTATCAAAGTAGATGTCTTTCTGAAAGTGCTGTAACTAAGTTTAAGAATATAATCCACCCACTGTTATCATCTTCAATGCCCTGTACCAACATAGAGCAGAGCAGCTACCTGAACGCTACTCCAACAGAGGTTGATTATCTTGTTAATAATTTTACCTTCTCACTACGTACGATTCTGGATACTGTAGCTCCTGTGAAAACTAAGGCCTCAAATCCAAAGTCCCTGACTCCGTGGTATAATTCTCAAACATGTAGCCTAAAGCAGATAACCCGTAAGCTGGAGAGGAAATGGCGTGTCACAAATTTAGAGGATCATCATTTAGCCTGGAGAAATAGTTTGCTGCTTTATAAGAAAGCCCTCCGCAAAGCCAGAACATCTTACTATTCGTCACTGATTGAAGAAAATAAGAACAACCCCAGGTTTCTCTTCAGCACTGTAGCCAGGCTGACAAAAAGTCAGAGCTCTACTGAGCCAACAATCCCTTTAACGTTAACTAGTAATGACTTCATGAACTTCTTCACAAATAAAATTTTTATCATTAGAGAAAAAATTACCAATAATCATCCCACAGATGTAATATTATCTACAGCTACTTTTAATACCATCGATGTTAAGTTAGACTCTTTTTCTCCAATTGATCTTTCTGAGTTAACTTCAATAATTAATTCCTCCAAACCATCAACGTGTCTTTTAGACCCCATTCCTACAAAACTGCTCAAAGAAGTCCTGCCATTAATTAATTCTTCGATCTTAAGTATGATCAACCTATCTCTAATAATCGGCTATGTACCACAGGCCTTCAAGCTGGCTGTAGTTAAACCTTTACTCAAAAAGCCATCTCTAGACCCAGCTGTCTTAGCTAATTACAGGCCAATCTCCAACCTTCCTTTTATATCAAAAATCCTTGAAAGAGTAGTTGTCAAACAGCTAACAGATCATCTGCAGAGGAATGGCTTATTTGAAGAGTTTCAGTCAGGTTTCAGAGCTCATCACAGCACAGAAACAGCTTTAGTGAAGGTTACAAATGATCTTCTTATGGCCTCTGACAGTGGACTCATCTCTGTGCTTGTCCTGCTAGACCTCAGTGCAGCGTTCGATACTGTTGATCATAATATCCTATTAGAGCAATTAGAACATGCTGTAGGTATTACAGGTACTGCGCTGCAGTGGTTTGTATCATATCTATCTAATAGACTCCAATTTGTTCAAGTAAATGGAGAGTCCTCTTCACACACTAAGGTCAATTATGGTGTTCCA
Source organism: Oreochromis niloticus (assembly GCF_001858045.2). Taxonomy (NCBI): domain Eukaryota; kingdom Metazoa; phylum Chordata; class Actinopteri; order Cichliformes; family Cichlidae; genus Oreochromis; species Oreochromis niloticus. The sequence goes on from NC_031965.2 coordinate 1,851,929, forward strand.
CAGGGTTCAGTGCTAGGACCAATTCTATTTACATTATACATGCTTCCCCTAGGCAGCATCATTAGAAGACATAGCATAAATTTTCACTGCTATGCAGATGACACGCAGCTCTATCTGTCCATGAAGCCAGGTAACACACACCAATTAGTTAAACTGCAGGAATGTCTTAAAGACATAAAGACCTGGATGGCCGCTAACTTTCTGCTTCTTAATTCAGATCAAACTGAGGTTATTGTACTCGGCCCTGAAAATCTTAGAAATATGGTATCTAACCAGATTCTTACTCTGGATGGCATTACCTTGGCCTCCAGTAACACTGTGAGGAACCTTGGAGTCATTTTTGACCAGGACATGTCCTTTAATGCACATATTAAACAAATATGTAAGACTGCTTTCTTCCATTTGAGCAACATCTCTAAAATTAGAAATATCCTGTCTCAGAGTGATGCTGAAAAACTAGTTCATGCATTTATTACTTCCAGGCTGGACTACTGTAATTCTTTATTATCAGGATGTCCTAAAAACTCGCTGAAAAGTCTTCAGCTAATCCAAAATGCTGCAGCAAGAGTACTGACAGGGACTAGGAAGAGAGAACATATTTCTCCTGTTTTGGCTTCCCTTCATTGGCTTCCTGTTAAATGGTAAATGGTAAAAATGGTAAATGGCCTGTATTTATATAGCGCCTTTCTGGTCCCTAAGGACCCCAAAGCGCTTTACATATCCAGTCATTCACCCATTCACACACACATTCACACACTGGTAATGGCAAGCTACGTTGTAGCCACAGCCACCCTGGGGCGCACTGACAGAGGCGAGGCTGCCGGACACTGGCGCCACCAAGCCCTCTGACCACCACCAGTAGGCAACGGGTGAAGTGTCTTGCCCAAGGACACAACGACCGAGACTGTCCGAGCCGGGGCTCGAACCGGTAACCTTCCGATTACAAGGCGAACTCCCAACTCTAAATCCAGAATTGAATTCAAAATCCTGCTCCTCACATACAAGGTCTTAAATAATCAGGCTCCATCTTATCTTAATGACCTTGTAGTACCATATCGCCCTATTAGAGCACTTCGCTCTCGCTCTGCAAGCTTACTTGTTGTTCCTAGAGTATTTAAAAGTAGAATGGGAGGGAGAGCCTTCAGTTTTCAGGCCCCTCTTCTGTGGAACCAGCTTCCAGTTTGGATTCGGGAGACAGACACTATCTCTACTTTCAAGATTAGGCTTAAAACTTTCCTTTTTGCTAAAGCATATAGTTAGGGCTGGACCATGTGACCCTGAATCCTCGCTTAGTTATGCTGCAATAGACGTAGGCTGCCGGGGATTCCCATGATGCATTGAGTTTTTCCTTTCCAGCCACTCACTATGTGTTAATAGACCTCTCTGCATCGAATCATATCTGTTATTAATTTCTGTCTCTCTTCCACAGCATGTCTTTCATCCTGTTTTCCTTCTTCACCCCAACCGGTCGCAGCAGATGGCCGCCCCTCCCTGAGCCTGGTTCTGCCGGAGGTTTCTTCCTGTTAAAAGGGAGTTTTTCCTTCCCACTGTCGCCAAAGTGCTTGCTCATAGGGGGTCATATGATATGATTGTTGGGGTTTTCTCTGTATTTATTATTGTGCGATCTATTGTACAATATAAAGCGCCTTGAGGCGACTTTTGTGGTGATTTGGCGCTATATAAATAAAATTGAATTGAATTGAATTGAATTGTGAGGAATTGAGGTGTTATTTTTCTGCCATTTTTATTATTTCATTTTATTAATACTATTTTTATTATTTTGTTATTGCTATTACATCATAATCATATAACAAGCATTTGCATTGACGCATTTATTAATAGTGATATTGCATTTAGATGTTTAAACATATTGGCACCCAATTAAGTTTTTATTACAGGTGTAGTTATAACCACTTTAAACTTTTGAGTTGAATTTATAATCTTAAATGTTTATATGCAGACTGCAGTGTGAAAGAGTAACTCTGTGCCAAAATAAGACAGGAAGTTACATGTTTTTGAAGTTACATGCTTTGCAGGAAGTGAAACCAAAACCAGAGTCTGAGTGAAAGCTAGTCTGAGGAGCAGTTTCGACGATGCTATTATCTTTTATACTTTTATATCTTTTGATTAAGCTTTTAGTAGAGGTTCTTGATGAAAACATTTATTCAGTAGAGTACACATACATAGTTTCGGTTCGGTTATTACATACACGAGAGCGGCTTCTGTCTCTCTGTCTGGGGAGAGGCCAGGAGCTAGTCGGCAGGTGAAATGGGGTGCAATTGTGGTTAGCACATGGACACACACGTAACCACACACACACACACACACACTTAGTTAGAGGGTTCACTTGTAGGTGAAAGTTTAAGCATGTGTTGCTAGGGTTGCAGTTTTATGTTGGTGTACGTGACTGTTTGATGAAGAAGCAGGTGCACGAGGCGAGAGCTGAGCGGGCTTGCGGGAAACCACCGGGGAGAAGATGGAAGCCAGTGTTCTTTTAATTGTGTCACAAGTTGTCAAACAGAACATTTGTGGTTTTGAAGCTGATGTACTGACGCAATGAGGGGGCGTCACTAAATATACTCTGATGCATATAAAATTGTATTTTGAAGTCTGGGCGATGAGACCTGATACTGTCGGCATACAGTGTTCAGCTCTCACGCTGCGTGTTTCATTAAAATCATCGTCCGACTTTACCTTTTGGACCAGTGTGGTTACTTGCATTCCGCCTGTATTTACTTCCCTATATTTTTGAACCCTAACATTTGGGGGCTCGTCCGAGGGGGGAAGTGAGACAGGACGGAGAACGGTCCGAGGCGTCAGGCGCTCAGGCATTGGTCAGTCGTCAAAGTGAGTGACAAGCCGGCATACAACAAAAGGTAGGCACCACCTGTTGAATTTCAAAGTGTGCCAGATTGGACATTACAAAATTAAAAGTCTACTCACTGAAATTACTGGTATATGTCTGTTTTGATTTTGGTGAAAATCTGAAATTGAAGTAATGATAATGAAACATTGAAAATGATAGTACTGGGTAAAGAGAATAAGAGAAAATAAGTAAAGAGTAAAGAGAATAAGTGTATTTAAAGCAGTTGGACTGCTGAGAGAATTAAAGCAGTTGGACTGCTGATTTAGTGTGGTAGGGAATTTGGTCATTTTGTGGGTTAGAGTCCCAATTGGTCACACACGTTGGACGTGCTTCAGTTATACCCTTTTCTGGGGGGTTAACGGTTGTTTCAAAGTATTATGAATTTTTCAAGAACGGCAGCTGGGCTGCTAAGAAGCGCATAGCCCGGATGTTGCGATCCCTCCTCGATGTGGACGCGCATCGTTGACCTATCGGCGAATAGGGTTAGCTCGGTTTGGCTTGACTGTGGGGTACAGGGCATCCTGAAATAAGCTAGTGGTTGGACCACTTTACCGTTTGGAACGGTATCTGCGCTTTTTTGGCCAGCAGAAGTTGGACTTCGGGCATGTAACTTTAACTTAAAACTTCGGGGAAGCCTGGGATGTGAAATGCCCAAAAATAGAGCTTCAGGCAGAGTTTGGGTTGGTTCACGCTTTTAAATCGAGTTAGGGATCTTAGAAATTGGGCCAGAAACTGTTGGACAGATACTGGTTAATTGATTACAAAAAAGTTGGACTTTATCGGTTGGACCGTTAACTTAAATTTGTCAAAATTACATAGGCTTTTAAAAAGGCCTAAAATCTGTGCAGTTGTAATTAAAAGACGTCTTTGTAATATAAAATAAGAAATCCTTGTGTGAAGGGAGTCTCTGTGTCAGCAGTGCACTCCCTGTTGATTTTTATTTTTAGATTGTGTGTTCATGTAAATGAGGCAGCTGCTGCGGAGCGCATGAGAGGATTGTTGCTTTCGGTTTCGTGTGTTATCTAGCTTGATAACTATTGTTTGTAGATGTTCTCAAATGCCTGTGACTGAGATGCTGGTTTTGCTCATTAGAATTGTATAAATAGAGTTTGAATTCATTACTGCGGATGTATAGTAATTCACTGTGTTTTAATATATATTGAGTGCATTGTACAGTACCTAAGACCACCATATATTTTCCTGTAGTAACCTCTCGTGAGCAATAAATGCTGGTGTGTTTTAGTTTTGTTTGTTTTTTTTTTTCAGTTATGTGTGTGCTGTGAGAAGCTGTGAGGATGATTAGAGGTTTCAGTTGTTTTTCTTTGACTTGCTTTTTCTGATTATGAAAAGCATGTCCAAAATACTCGTATGAAAGCGTATTTTGAGTGATTTTAATCGTGTGAATGCTGTCAGTATTTGATTTGAGTGACTCTGCGTGATTTGTCTGAGTGAGTGAAAAGGTGGAAGTTTGAGAGAAAAGGCAGGGTGTGTGAGACGATTCATGTCTGAAAGAGGTTAGAATATTTAAAAGTGTGCATGAAATAAGGGTGTATTGTTTTTAGACAAAGATTTAGTAGAACTAAAGAGGGTTTATAGACTGTAAATATAGAAAACAAGAGTTTGATTAATCTGTAGAAACAGGAAAAAGAAATGAAAAGGATATTAATTGTATGCTTTAGTGTGTTGATACAGGTGGACTTCTCTCAACCTGGAACCCTGAGTACAGCAGCAAAAGCATAGATCAACACAATTGGGAAAACAAGCCAGTTTTTGGCTAAAAGTTGATAGCTTCACCTGTCACTCTGTTCGGACCCTGAGAAGAAACTTAAAGGACAGTTAATTTCATGATGAAGACCGACAGACCATCGGGACTTGAAGAATCAACAGGAGGCAAAAGCCAGTGGAACCGAACCATTTACACTGACGAAGATTGACGACCCAAGCAGCAGCATGTAAGAAAACCACCTGATGACAACATGTACTGTGAATAACCGGCTGGGTAGTGTTAAGGTTCATTGTTGAGAGAGGAATCCATAAATAACCACAGATCCGGTCCAGTGTGCAATTAGACAGTATTTTAATGAACACATGTGTGAGTTCAACAACCCAATCAGTATTGAACTGTCTTTACCATATTCAGACAACAGTTTTATAGGGTTAAGATAGTACAGCCCCCTTTTCTGTTGGTAGGCAGATTTAATACATACGTCAGCCTAAACCACAATGACTTTTAACATAGAACATCATCTTCGCGTCGACGGCAGAAGCTTCCTGTCAGCCCGCCTTCGCTGTCGCTCCATGAGCGCCTCCTTATCTCCCCGAATCATCAGGTGCACTTCCTGTAACAGACTACCACGTACGCCTCGACTTTGCAGTTAGACTCATTTAGGTAAGAGTCCATATCTGTGAGTGTGTGCACGTGCGGGGGCGCGTGCGTGCTGTGTACTGTGTACGTGTCATGACCTCTCACTATTTGTGTCTGTATGTGTGTCTCGCCCTTAAATGCTCTCACATCTCACCCGTTACACTTCTGACCTTCACGTGACCAGGAGCCACAGCTCTTTAATAAGCTCAAATGCAATCCTGTATAAAAGATTAAAATCATTTTCATAACACAGGTTTTCCTTCTCAGATCTGCCAATATGTTTGCTCCTCCTAATATAGTCTAAAAGTAACCCCAAGCAAAGCAATTTGAACTTTCCCCTATCAGTGATCCCTCTAAGCGTGTGTTAATCAACGATACATGCATAATAACAATAATAATAATAATAATGCTCTTAACTATAATAATAATGCTCTTAACTTGCAGTTAAACTCTGGTTTCAGTTTCACTTCTGCAAAAGCCTGCAACTTCAAAAGCCTATAACTTCCTGTCTCTGCCCTCTACACAGAAACACTGAGATCATAGAAGCATTAAAACATTTAAAATTATAGTTTAAAGTGGTTCTTCTTGGACCTGTAATAAAGACTAATATGATACCAATATATTTGAACATCTGAATGCATCTGGGAAAGCCACATCACTATTAATACTGAAATGATAATGATGATTATAGAGATAGCAGCAAATAATAGCAGGAAAATATTTCTATTCTCCACACTCCCACCCTCGACCTCTGGACCACCAGAGGTCGCAATACATTATGTTGGGTCACTCCTTGGCCCCTTCAGCTGCTTTTGTCCACCCCTGACGTCATAAACTTTAGGATCACTTCTCCCACTCTGACCCTCTCTTGTTCTCTTCATTCAAACCTGATTCAAGCTAATATTACTCAAAACATGAACCTAATTTTGTATTTGGTTTTTGACTTTTATTTTTATATCTCATTCAACTGTACTCAGCATTTGTGAAACTCTTGAAAGCACTGCCTTTAAGAGGATCAAAGGAAGCACGTCTCTGCTTATGCTTCCTGTTGGTTCCTGATCTGATTATCAGCATCCTGTGCACAAAACTGTCGCTGCTGCAAGTGCCTCTCACCTAAAGTCACCTCTCACAAGAAAATATATCAAGAAAATCATTATACCTGCTTATTCTACTAAAGGATGAAAAACAACCATTTTACTCACTAAGTGTAAGCACATTATCAATAGCTCCTAAATAAATTACATCATAGCTAAAAGCTGAACTCTAACTGTATTTTAGAACTCACATTTCCTGTGTTTACCCTGTTTTAATATATCATTTTATTTCCTTTTGCTGCTCTTAATGTAATGACTCATTCTAATTTATACTTTATCAGACTTAACCAAAATATATAAGCTTTCTCCCTTTGCTTCTGTTTTAAACAAAAACTTGGTCACTTCAACAAGTATTTGTTATTCTGTAACTGCATTTTATATAATAAGACTATTTTAGAGCTGCAGGTGCTATCTCAATATTTTATATGTCACTCAGTTTAGTTACAAGCAAAACTCCTATTCAGTTCCTCTTTCTGTCATTTGTTATTGGGTCAACTCAAATTCAGTTAAAAGCTAAAGGGATTTCAGGCCTTTGGCCTCAAAACACTACTGCCCTGTGTGTTGAGACCTCCATATGTCTGTAAGCGTGTGCAATCCTTCAATAACTCAGGTCATTCTCACAGTAGATTGGCTAATCATAATGTTAACCAAAAGTTTGTGACCCTCAAGAGACGACTCTCTGAGCCACAACTCCGTTAAAGGCACAAAAATGCAATGTGTATGAAAAAATCATTTCTACATATATAATCTCCAATATTATTCATTCAAGTCAGCGAGACTTTTAACATCCTCATAAAAAGCTCTCCTCTACCCTAGAAATAAATCTATTTACTATCTGTTTCTAAAGCCTACAATATAACAGCTTATCCTAAAAATCAAAAAGAAATCACACATTTTCTACTCATAAAATGTTCACTATTTTTCCCCAAAGCATATCCTTTATTCCCACAGTTTCCCTTTAAGTTTTATATACCACTTCTTATTAACACCAGCAATTCATCTTCTAAACAGAATTCAGTTCATTTTAATCCTCTCTTTAAAGAATTTAAAGAATTTTCCCATCTCTAAATTATCAAAAAAAACCCAATCGTTATTAAAATCATCGTAAAACCCATTTCAAATTAAACAAATTAAATCTTAAATCCCTCTCTTTTTTGACACATCTCATGTGGCAAAAAAACTCAACATGCTTCACCCAAGCTTAACAAATTAACAAGGGAAAAAAGGTTAGTCATATCATATCATTTCTCAGAACACTTCAGCCATCTTCCTCTCCGGTATTTTGCTCCAGCCCTGAAAACCTGTGTTTAAGGAATAAAATCAATTTAATTATTATGTCAAATCTTCTCCAAATCGTTGCTCCATCGAACTCTGGATCCTTGGAACTTCCTGAAAACAAAACCTGTACTTTACATTCCATACTCTCCCTTTATGATCCAGTCTGTGTCATGACAAAAAACAAACTTAAACAGAACAGTTATTAACCATGGGTTACCTCAGTTAATGGTAACTTGAATTTCATCAAACAATGTTTCCCTTTTAGCATTTGGCATTCTATAATGTAATAACATGATCCAACCCCAGTAAATAATTACCTCAAAGCACACATCAATATCCCAAAATCAGCATCCCCAGATTTAAGTCTCCCACTCCTCCTGTTTATCAACCTTTTATTTATTTCCCCTCTTGGTCCCATCACTCGCATTCACTCACATGCATTCACACATGATATTTTTTGCTGATACTGCAGCCTTCTGCGCACGTCATCAAATGCTCCACATCAGCAAAATGAGCTGAATCATTTGTTTTATTTCGTTTTCCTTTTTAGGAAAATAGTTCGCTATACTTTTGACTGGATTGAATCGATCAATCCATTTTTAGACAGAGACTTGCCGCCAATCAGTCTCTGATTGTAATCGATTATAATTCTGTAATGCCCACCTGATTTTCGTACTTGGTAATTTTGTCAGCGCCGTCCGTTCACTCTCTTCCAGGCCTGCTTAGAACAAAAATGAAAAAAGAGAGCTGATTATTAGCTCATCAAAGTACAAAACAAAATCACCTGACAGGTTTTCCCGAGTGCACTACTACAAAAATTTTTGGGGCCCCTCTCAGACATATCCATGTCTTAATCAAACTCCCTCTCTGGAAATAAAACAACAGCCTCCAAAATCAGAAACAATCTCAAAGTTCACCCTTTCAACACACCGAAAACCTCGTCAAAAGATCAAAGACCGTTTGCACAATGTCACCCTTCCTCACTTTGCCATGTGTTCATTCAGCACAAGATAAAAACCAATTTCAACAACGTATCATCCTTAAATTATAAATTTCCTGTCCAAATTTGCCCCTCCGAGCAGACCTGACCACCGTAATCAAATATCCTGATACTTTATTTGGCAAAATATATAATGGTAATCTTCAACAGCCACCGCTCTCTCTTGAACTGAAAGCCTCCGACACACACGCACACAGGAAGTGTCTCTGCTCATAGACTCACAGCTCAACAGCCAACTTGACAAGAAAATTACATGTTTACACCTTATCACATTATTGAATGATTTTCATTTTCTTTCTATAATAATCACTTGCTTTAATCACTCAGTACGAGAGCACTCCTAAGTCACTTTTTTTAAAACTGCTTTAGTCCCTTTTCTTCTGTTAATTCCCATAGCTCCTTTGAGTCAACTTCAACTTCAAGCTTTAAGTCTATTTTATTAAACATTCACACCATTCTATCACTCATACAAGTAGCAAGCTGATCTTCATTGCATATGCTTGTGTTCTTAGCCAGGTTTTTAATCAATGTCTCTATGCATTAAGCTTCAGGAGCTTGTCTTGGTAAGGTTAATGCATTCTCTGTTTGTATGTGTATGTGTGTGTGTTATTTTGCATATATGGCTTCACAGTCTCCCAGACTCCTTCCCAATTCTCCAGTTAAGCAGTCAGTTTTCTTTTCCCCGAATTACTAACCCACATTTTTGATTTCCCACCTTGAATAAAAGCACTCCTGGTCTTCAGCCAGGTGTTAGGGCTTGCTTTTCAGGTTCCTGGACACATCATGCTGTGAACAATTCAACCAGAAACTTGCCTTAACTTATCCATTGATGTTAACCTCTAACTTTCTTCCGACTGCTGGATCTGGAGAGTTGGTCCAAGTCTGCTTTACTCCTGAAAATAACAAAACTAAGACATTTTCATTATTATCACAAGTGGTTAAATAACCCATTTCTCTATCTCTGATCAGAAACACCAATTATGCCATGCATGTAAGCGTGTTCTTCCTTGCATTTCTATGTATTCATGTCAATGTACTCTACATGTAAGCTGTTTCTTCATTGCATCTTAAATTATAATCAGTTTTACTTCATGCATTTTTCACTGAGGTTTAGATTCCAACTATCTCACTTCTGATTCATTTCAAAAATAATCTCACATGTAACAATTTGTATGTGTTTTCTATTCATTAAGGTAATAACAATTATTTTCTTTCATTATTCTTACCTTTTCTAATGTTTACCTCTTTGTTATGCGGTGGTGGACATCCCTAAACAGTCATGAGTTCAGGTTTCAATTTTCAGTCCAAACATATCCTGTATTCTCGCAATTAAACTCGTCCAGCTTCATCTCTCACCGGTCTCTTTTCCATTCACAGTGTCCTGTTCGTGCTTCAAAGCTCCAGCAAACACAGTCTCAACTCAGCTGTTGTCTTCTTCTCTGTTTCTTTACAGTCTTTCTTTTAGGTTAAGTCCCAGCATGGCAAAATATCACTCAATGTCCAGTGCTCTTCCACAATTCTTTATCCCACTGTTCAACTGCCCAGCCTGTATTTTCACAGTACATGTTGCATTAATCTTACATGCTGCTGCTGGTCCTCAGTCGTCGTCAGTGTTACTGGATCAGTGCCACTGCTGTTTGCCTGCTGTATTCAAGTCCACGATGTTCTGTCGGTCTTCATCAGGCGATTGACTGGCCTTTAAGCTTCTTCTCAGGGTCAAAGACAAAGTGAGAGATCAAGCTGCACAATTTCGAGCCAAAGCCTGGCTTATTTTCTCCCAATTCTATTAATCTATTGTTCTGGTGCTGCACTCAAGGTTCCAAAGTTGAGAGACGTCCACCTGTATTGACACACTAAAGCATACAATTAGTATCATATTCATTTTTTCTTAAAGGCTTCATTTGCTTCATGTGCCTCATCTATCTCTCTGTGTTCTTTCTGTACACACTCAGTTCCTTTTATGGGCATGCAGAGTTCCTGTTCACTATTTCCTGTTCTCTGCAGAGTCTGTCTCTCTTTGTATTTATAGTCTAAAAACCCTCTTTAATTCTACTAAATCTTGATATAAAAACAATACACCTTCATGTCACTCACACACATTTAAATAGAGCTCTTTCACACATCAGAACAACTAACACTTCTCCACACACATCACCCTTCACCCTTCTTTAGATCAGTTTGTAGCGTATACACTTATATGTTTTCCATCAGAAAAAATAAACTCAATTTCTCATACCCTCACTCATGCGTTTCTTGAATTAAAAGCACTTGCAAACTTTAAACATCCTATTTTACATCACAAAAGAAATATATTTCACACTCCTTTATTTCATACACACTTTTTAAACGTTCTAACCTCTTTCAGACGCCATAAATAGTCTCACACGCACTACCTTTTCTCTCTCAAACTTCCATTTTACACTCACTCAGACAAATCATGCAGAGTCACTCAAATCAAATACTGACAGGATTCACACGGTTAAAATCACACCAAATACGCTTTCATACGAGTATTTGGACATGCCTTCCATGATCAGAAAGAGCAAGTTAAAAGAAAAAAGAAAAAGAAAACTGAAACCTCTCATCGTCCTCACAGCTTCTCCCCACACACATAACTAAAAATAAAACACACCACCATTTATTACTCAAGATATATACATCTATCAAAATTCAGTCACTTACTATACATCCACACTAGTATATTCGAACTGTATTTATACAATTCTAATGAGCAAAACCAGCATCTTACTTACAGGCATTCAGCAATATCAGATAAAGCTCAATAGTCTCGAAACTGAAAGCAACCCTCTGCATGCGCGTCACCGCTCCTCATTTGCATTTACACACACCATCAGTGCACATCCGGCTGTGCATTGCTGACACAGAGACTGATCTTACTCATAGATCTCATTTTTTATATTACAGACGTCTTTAATTACAACTGCACAGATTTTAGGCCTCTTAAATCCTATGTAATTTCGAGAAATATAACATAACGGCTCCAACCGATCAGTCCCAGACTTTTTGTGCTCAATTCACCAGGGCGGTCCCAGACTGTCCTGTCCAGATTTCTAAACCTAACTTAATTTGCCAGCATACCCAATAAGCGCAAAAATAGAGGACTTGAACCTCTAGCAATTTTGGAGGTTCCCCAGTTCTCCCCGGTTTGTCGTACCGTACTATCCCATTAGTCGCCGCTAGGTCAAGGATAAACGTCTTTATCCAGGAGGGAGCGTTACCTCCGAGAAAATGCGCTTCTTAACAGACGCCGCTGTCGTCCTAGAAAAATTTATAATAATTTGAAACAACAATCTACACCCGAAGCAGGATTAAGATTGAGGCAGATCTCCCGTTGTGGACATAGGGGACTCTAACCCACAAAAATGACCATCACACGTAGACCAAATGACCAACGGGACTTGAACCCACACAATGACCAAATTCCCTATCATTCTAAGAGTTCGCTTAGCAGTCCAACTGCTTTCTCTTTTCATTCCTTTATTCTCATTACTCAGTACTGTCACTTATACTTCATTATCATTACTTCAACCGGTAAACTTCATAAAAATTTCAGCAAAATTAAAAAACAGACATTCACCAGTAATTTTCAGTGAGTAGACTTTAATTTGACATGTCCAATCTAGCACATTTTGGAAAATTCAACAGGTATGTGCCTTACCTTTGTTTAAGCCGGCTTGTCTCTCACTTCAAACCACTGACTCGCATCTGCCCATCTAATCACCACGGACCCCGGATCTCTCCGTCTACACCAAAACCATCCCTCTCTCTCACCGGAACGAGCCCCCAAATGTTAAGGTTCATTGTTGAGAGAGGAATCCATAAATAACCACAGATCCGGTCCAGTGTGCAATTAGACAGTATTTTAATGAACACATGTGTGAGTTCAACAACCCAATCAGTATTGAACTGTCTTTACCATATTCAGACAACAGTTTTATAGGGTTAAGATAGTACAGCCCCCTTTTCTGTTGGTAGGCAGATTTAATACATACGTCAGCCTAAACCACAATGACTTTTAACATAGAACATCATCTTCGCGTCGACGGCAGAAGCTTCCTGTCAGCCCGCCTTCGCTGTCGCTCCATGAGCGCCTCCTTATCTCCCCGAATCATCAGGTGCACTTCCTGTAACAGACTACCACGTACGCCTCGACTTTGCAGTTAGACTCATTTAGGTAAGAGTCCATATCTGTGAGTGTGTGCACGTGCGGGGGCGCGTGCGTGCTGTGTACTGTGTACGTGTCATGACCTCTCACTATTTGTGTCTGTATGTGTGTCTCGCCCTTAAATGCTCTCACATCTCACCCGTTACACTTCTGACCTTCACGTGACCAGGAGCCACAGCTCTTTAATAAGCTCAAATGCAATCCTGTATAAAAGATTAAAATCATTTTCATAACACAGGTTTTCCTTCTCAGATCTGCCAATATGTTTGCTCCTCCTAATATAGTCTAAAAGTAACCCCAAGCAAAGCAATTTGAACTTTCCCCTATCAGTGATCCCTCTAAGCGTGTGTTAATCAACGATACATGCATAATAACAATAATAATAATAATAATGCTCTTAACTATAATAATAATGCTCTTAACTTGCAGTTAAACTCTGGTTTCAGTTTCACTTCTGCAAAAGCCTGCAACTTCAAAAGCCTATAACTTCCTGTCTCTGCCCTCTACACAGAAACACTGAGATCATAGAAGCATTAAAACATTTAAAATTATAGTTTAAAGTGGTTCTTCTTGGACCTGTAATAAAGACTAATATGATACCAATATATTTGAACATCTGAATGCATCTGGGAAAGCCACATCACTATTAATACTGAAATGATAATGATGATTATAGAGATAGCAGCAAATAATAGCAGGAAAATATTGCTATTCTCCACAGTAGTTGAACACTGGGATAAAGAACTGTGGAAAGCACTGGCCACTGAGTTTCATATTTGCCATGCTTGGAGTAATCTTGGAAGAGAAGACTGAAAAGATGAATGGAGAAGAAAACAGAGCAAATGAAAATAAGACTGAAGGCACTGAACGGGATATTTTGCCAGGCTGGAACCTAACGTAAAAGAAGAATATTGAAAGATCAAAACAGAGAAGAAACAGACTGTGTTTGCTGGAGCTTTGAAGGCCACACAAGGACACTGTGAAAAAGGGATAAGGACCAGTGTCAGGTGAGGCCGGGACGAGTTCGACCGTGAGAATACAGGATATGATTGGATTGAAATTGAAGCCTGAACTCATGATGGTTTAGGGATGTCCACCACATCATAACAAAGAGGTAAACATTAGAAAAGGTAAGAATAATGAAAGAAAATAACTGACAACTATATTAATGAATAGAAAACACACATGCACAAATTGTTACATGTGAAATTATTTTTGGAAAGGCTCAGAAGTGAGATAGTTTGAATCCAGAAATCAGTGAAAAGATGCATAAATTAAACATGAATACATAAAAATGCAATGAAGAACACAATGAATTAATGCAATGAAGATGCAGCTTACACTTCATTAACATGATCACATGATATGCAACGAAGAAAGCAGCTTACATTCAATTAACATGAAATATAAGGAAGAACACGCTTATATTAATATTGATGACATAAACATGACATAAGTGGTATTTGTGACAGGAAAGAGAGAGAAGTGAGTCGTTTAAGCATTCGTGATAATGAAAATGTCTTAGTTTTGTTATTTTCAGGGGCAAAGCAGACCTGGATCAACTTTCCACAGCAGCGGTCGGAAGAAAGTTATAGGCTAACATCATTAGAGATGCTCAGGCAAGTTTCTGGTTGAATTGCTTACAGCCATGTGTTCCTGAACATCACAAGCAAGCTCTGACTCGTGGCTGAAGACAAGGAATGCTGTTATTTAAGGTGGGAAATTAAAATTTGGGCTAGTAATTCAGGGGAAGGAGAAAAACTGACTGTTTAAGTGGAAAAATTGTGAAGGAGTCTGAAACACTGCAAAAGCAACACATGAAAAATCACATACACACAAACAGAAAATGTAATTAAACTTGCATTAACCTTACAAAGACAAGACAACCTCATGAAGATTAATGCATAGACACTGATTAAACCTGGCTAAGAACACAAACATATGTAATTAAATCAGCTTGCTAATTTTATGAGTGTTAAAATGGTGTGAATGTTGAAGAAAATACACTTGGATAAAATAGAGTTGAGGAATAACTCAAAAGAAGTTATATGACAGGGGAGTGAGTTATGGAAAAAACAAAAGAAAAGTGATTAAAGTAGTTTTTATAAGAGTGACTTAGGAGTGCTCTTGCACTGATTGATCAAAGCAAGTGATTAGTATAGAAAGAAAATGGAAATAATTCAATAATGTGATAAGGTTTAAACATGTATTTTTCTTGTCAAGTTGACTTGTTGAGATATGAATCAGTATGCAAATTAGCTGGAGTGAGTGGTGACGAAGACACTTCCTGTGTGCGTGTGTGACTGAGGCTTTCAGTTGAGGAAACAGAGCAGTGACTGAGGAGGATTATTGGGCGACAAATATAACGGTAAAGTAACAGGATAATTGATTACGGTGGGCAGGACTGTTCAGAGGTGCAGATTTGGACAGGAAATTTATAATTTAGTGATGATACGTTGTTGTAATGGGCTTATATCTTAGGCCAAGTCTGAGCCTGAGACATTGTTGTGTGCAGAATGGTGCAGCTTGTGATGAGGTACAGGGTGCATTGAACGGGTGAAATTTAAGATTGTTTCAGATTTTTGAGGCTGTTGTTTTTTACTTTAATAGAGGGAGTTTTAATAAACATGGACATGTCTAAAAGGGCGCATAGTTTTTGTAACAGTGCACTTAAAGAACCTGTCAGGTGATTTTGTTTTGTACTTTCATGAGCTAATAATCAGCTCTCTCTCTTTTTTTTTTTCTCTCATTTTTGTTCTAAGCAGGCCTGGAAGAGAGTGAACTAACAGCGCTGACAAAATTTCTCGGGAGAACGAACATAAGGTGGGCTTTACAGATTATAATTGGCTGAGGAGAAGTCTACCAGTGGGGACCTGATTGGTTGTGAGTCTCTGTCTAAAAGGATTGTAGCAATTCAATCCAGACAAAAGCATACAGAACTATTTTCCTTTGATCTTTTAACAGAATAAGTGTTTATGATGATTTTCTTGTTAGAGGTGACTTTAGGTCAGAGCTACGTGCAGCTGAGGCAGTACAGGATGTTGAATAGAGTGAACAACAGGAAACATGTGTGAAACCAGCTTTAAGACTGTTAAAATGCTGTAGATTGAGATGAGTGAAGTTTAAGACTGTATATGAACAAAAGTTAGGAGTTCAAAACATAATTAGGTTCATGTTTTTGAATAAAGAGAACAATTGAGGAACAGAGTAAGTTGGCGAGCCGTAGGAGGAAAAGGTGTTTTGTTTCCTTTGCAGGAGGCTTGATGGACCACGAGAGAGGGACCAAGGAAGAACCTAACCTTACCCATGGAGTGTTCTTAGGGGGGAGCTGGCATTTTATTACTGGATCACCTAGATGTCATGAGGTGGTTGTCTGATTTGCTGAGCCAGAGGACGGCTAGAGAGGGTCAGAGGAATGACACAGATGAAGTGTGGTGACCCTCTTCAAGGGTCACCAAGAGAGGGAATTGTGAGGAATTGAGGTGTTATTTTTCTGCCATTTTTATTATTTCATTTTATTAATTCTATTTTTATTATTTTGTTATTGCTATTACATCATAATCATATAACAAGCATTTGCATTGACGCATTTATTAATAGTGATATTGCATTTAGATGTTTAAACATATTGGCACCCAATTAAGTTTTTATTACAGGTGCAGTTATAACCACTTTAAACTGTTGAGTTGAATTTATAATCTTAAATGTTTATATGCAGACTGCAGTGTGAAAGAGTAACTCTGTGCCAAAATAAGACAGGAAGTTACATGTTTTTGAAGTTACATGCTTTGCAGGAAGTGAAACCAAAACCAGAGTCTGAGTGAAAGCTAGTCTGAGGAGCAGTTTCGACGATGCTATTATCTTTTATACTTTTATATCTTTTGATTAAGCTTTTAGTAGAGGTTCTTGATGAAAACATTTATTCAGTAGAGTACACATACATAGTTTCGGTTCGGTTATTACATACACGAGAGCGGCTTCTGTCTCTCTGTCTGGGGAGAGGCCAGGAGCTAGTCGGCAGGTGAAATGGGGTGCAATTGTGGTTAGCACATGGACACACACGTAACCACACACACACACACACACTTAGTTAGAGGGTTCACTTGTAGGTGAAAGTTTAAGCATGTGTTGCTAGGGTTGCAGTTTTATGTTGGTGTACGTGACTGTTGGATGAAGAAGCAGGTGCACGAGGCGAGAGCTGAGCGGGCTTGCGGGAAACCACCGGGGAGAAGATGGAAGCCAGTGTTCTTTTAATTGTGTCACAAGTTGTCAAACAGAACATTTGTGGTTTTGAAGCTGATGTACTGACGCAATGAGGGGGCGTCACTAAATATACTCTGATGCATATAAAATTGTATTTTGAAGTCTGGGTGATGAGACCTGATACTGTCAGCGTACAGTGTTCAGCTCCCACGCTGCGTGTTTCATTAAAATCATCGTCCGACTTTACCTTTTGGACCAGTGTGGTTACTTGCATTCCGCCTGTATTTACTTCCCTATATTTTTGAACCCTAACACCTCACAAAGTGGTACTTTATGTCAACATGTTTACATCTCTGTCTCGTCACAGGATTCTTCGCTAACGCAATTGCACCCTGATTATCTTCATGAACTTTTGGCGGTGCATATTTTTGTCCATCGATACCTTGTAACAGTTGCATTAGGTACAAAACTTCTTCTCAGAAATGATGACGGATGATGATGGCAGCAGCAGCCGTTCTCCTCTGCGTGAGTAGCTTCATGTTATTCGTGTGTAATTAACGTTGAGTACTAACCACGTTATTAAATTAATGCATGTAAGGTGAACTAGCAAACACCGTCGTAGTTACATGCGGCTGTCTTCTTGTTTGATGGCAGATACTCCCTTCACCCTGGCCAAAAAGGCTAAAATGACCAAAGAAAAAGAAAGAAAAACAGTTAAACATGAGAGGTTTTTGGACAAAGTTTGTGTTTTTTCCATTGTTTAAGCACTGCTTCCAGCCAAGAGTGAGACCATATATGCCCTATAGCTGCAGAAAAGGCTCACATTGTTATCTTTTTACAAAAAAACAGCTAAACATGAGAGGTTTTTGGACCAATTTTGTGTTCTCCATTCTTTAAGCACCGGTTTGAGCACCGTTTAAGCACCAGCACCGTTTCAAAAGTACCGGTTTCGCACCGGTATCGGATAAAACCTAAACGATACCCATCCCTACCTCTGACTGTATCCTTTAGCAACATAACGTGCCTTGTACTTCTCAGATCCATCAACATTATTTTTGACTGCATACACCCATCTACCCCCCACTGTCTTCTTACCCTCAGGCAAAGTGGTTAAGGTAAATGTGTCATTTTCTCTTAGTGATTGCATCTCTTCATCCATTGCACTGACCCATTTCTCTGAGTTAGATGAAGTTATTGCTTCCTTGAATGTTTGGGGTATGTTACACATTGCTCTGTAACAATAATCCATGTTTGTGAGTGCTTGATCACAATCCTCCTTGTCAGTAACATATTCACTTAAATACCCAGGCCTTTTTCCATTCTGGAAGGGTACCTTGCAGCCTCGCAGTTGAGTTCATTCTCCTGTGACTGGCTGCTCATCTCAGACATGCTTACTGGGATCTGTTCCTGAGTATCTGTGTGTTCTGTACTCACATCAGTCCTTTCTCTGGTCTTGGTGAACCTGTTTGGTGTCTCAAAGTCACCCTCATCATCTGGCACCTTGTCAGTCTGAGTTTGTCTCTCTACTCTTGTTTTGGTCTCAAACTTCACCAGTCTATGCTTCTGTACTTTCCCACTGTCTGGGTAGTAGACCATATAAGCTGGACTGTTCTTGTCATTAGAGATGGCACGATACCACTTTTTTATGTCCGATACCGATACCGATATCATAAATTTGGATATCTGCCGATACCGATATGAATCCGATATAGTGTGTTTTTTAATCAATAAAACTGTTTTTTTAATATCTTGCTGCATTTTGTATAAGTTCATACTCAAGTTTAAATAAACAACAACACTAAAGCTATTCTGTTATACCTGTATGTAAAAAATACACTGCACCCAAAATATTTCATAGTTCAGCAACACTGATCAATCTAATAAACTTAAACCTGCTCCATCCTCCCTATTCTGGTATTTTAAAGAGTACTTAGCAGAAATATTAAGCAACCTAACTAATAGGGTTGCAAACTCCCAGCAAAAAAAAAAATAGGGAACCCCCCACCCTCCACCTCATGATGCTTAATCGATGTAATCAACTTTAATTTGATGCAGGGTGAAAAAAAATGCACAGAAATTAATTATTTTTCAAGAATAATTAAATAGATTCAACATCTTTCTTCAACAGAATTGCAGACTGCACAGATGGTACCTTCCCAAAGGAAAAAGTACTATAGCTTACTAGGGAATATTAGACTTAACAGTTACTATATACAGTAATGGACTTCTATACATTTTACATCAGATTAAAACTTTGGGTGTAAGATTCAGATAATTATTTATTAAAAGCTAGATATTTTAAATGAGAATAAGAAAGAAAAGTATGTCTTTGTGCCCCCTTTTCCCTGTTCATGCGCTATCGGCCCCCCTGGCTAAACTTTGCTAGATCCGCCCCTGCACAGTTACCAACCTTCAGCTACGTAGAAAAGGATCCTGGTGTAGAAAGTAATATTAAATAAATTCTAACAACAGCTTATCAAGCTTAAACGTGCTGCTGTTGTTCAGCCGCTGGTTTCCTCTTTCTGGTGCAAAGTGGACCAAAAACAAAGAAGAGAGACGGACTCGCGACAGAAAAGCCGATCAGCTGATCATTGATCAGTTTCATGATTGAAGTAGCAGCAGGAGAGGGAGGGAGAGGCAGTCGCTCCATATATCGGTTGTTAAGCTTAACGCGGGAACGCTTTACAAACATTCAGAGATGAACTTACACACTTGCTTTACTTCTCTCTGGGATAACTTCCTCGGAGATGAAATGCTGGTTTGGTAGCGAGGCTACAAATACACACAGCCGCTCTATCACGTGACGCACACTGCTCCGACGTGCTACGGTTATGAGCCGAGTTACGCCATGTCGCAAGTTTTGTGAGATGTTTTTTTGATATTTAATGGATCGGATCACATTTTTTATTTTTCGCCGATATCCGATCCAGTAATTTACGTCAGTATCGGACCGATACCGATACATAATATCGGATCGGTCCATCTCTACTTGTCATATCCAACAAAAATTCCTTTCTCACACCTTGAGTCTAGTTTTCTCTTGTTCTGCCTGTAGGCATAACACACTGACCCAAATGTCTGCATCCTGGAAAGGTTTGGCCTTCTTCCTGTCAGCATTAAATATGGTGTCTGTTCTGTGCGTCTGTTAAAACATCTGTTCCTCACTACAGCTGCTGTTTGCACTGCGTAAGTCCACAACTCTTTAGGTAACTCTTTCTCTATTAGCATACA
The DNA here is from genome assembly GCF_001858045.2 of Oreochromis niloticus. Lineage (NCBI taxonomy): Eukaryota > Metazoa > Chordata > Actinopteri > Cichliformes > Cichlidae > Oreochromis > Oreochromis niloticus. The sequence continues at coordinate 1,872,152 of NC_031965.2, forward strand.
CCTGGCCATATCAAAAAGAGTGCGCCAATTGCGTTCAGCAGTACCATTTTGGTGTGGTGAGTATGGTGCTGAGGTCTCATGCCTGATTCCATTTTTGCTAAGGAGTGCCTGATACTCATTTCCCATAAACTCTGTTCCATTGTCAGACCTGATACATTTAACTTGCCCATACGGGGCCGTATCAGCCAAAAGCTTCTGTGTTGCTTTTGCTGTGTCACTCTTATTTTTCAGAAAATACACAAACACTGCACTGGAATAGTCATCAGTGAAAGAGCAAGTGCAAATCTATATCCATCTCTGGACTCTGGGTCTATTGGACCAGCTAGATCTGTCAGGGTTCCTGGGTCGGTGACCCAGTGTTTTCAGTTTTGTCACGTTTAGGTTATGTTTACATTATGTTGCCACATCAATGTTCTCACTTCCTGTTTTTCCTGTGTCAGCTCGTCTCTTGTGTTATTAGCCAGATTATGTTCAGCTGTGTACTCACCGGTCTCTCATTATCATCCTCATCAGTCTGTGTATTTAAGTCCTCTTTTTCCACTCGTTCACTGTTGTCATTGATGTTATGTTGTCGTTTCCGCCTGTGTTCAGTTCAGCCAGCCATTCAGTCTTTCAGTCAGTCAGTCCTTTCGTTCCTGCCCTGTTCATCCACGCTTCATAATAAACCATCTTCAGCTCTTCACTATCCACGAGTCCTGCATTTGGGTCACTTCCTCGCCTCCACACGACACAACCCCTGACAAGATCTGTGTGTACCAGCTCTAAAGCGGTTTTGGCTCGTGCATCAGGGTCCCTGTTTCTAGTTTGAACAAACTTTCCCTGTGTGCACACCTCACAATGCCAGACAGATTTATCTGTTTTCCCTTTGATTGTCATACTATCAACAACACCCTGTAATTTCTGAATGTCATCATAATTACAGTGACCAAGAATTTCATGCCATGTTTGCATGTCATAGCAACCCTTACATTGGTCTTTACCTTCAGTGTTTACTGTTTGTAGGTAGTACAGTCTGTTGTACTCATATATTGGGAACCTTGTACCGTCTTTGTGTCGCAGGGTGTCTTTTCCTTGCTTGAAGATCACAGTTGCTCCGTTTGAGGTAGCTGCTTTCACAGAGAAGATGTCTTGTGGATACGATGGGATGTACAGTGCCTGTTTCAAGGTTGTTTTGTGGCACTGCCCCCTGCTGTCCATCAAGCAAAACTCTGCCTCCCCTCTTTGCTCTGCAACTCCAGTGAACTTAGTGCCATCAGCCAACTCTACGTAGTGTGACTTGGGCTGGAAACTGTCGTCGAATCTTCTGAACTTCGTTATATCTGTAACAATATGCGAAGTTGCCCCTGTGTCCACCATCAGACCCTTTTTGTTGATGCCATGCTCTGCCTGGAACGCTGCATCCTCGCTGCTTACCCGGAATGCGTAGTCTTTGCTGCCCGACTCCCCGGAAACTTTCCGTGCGTTGTCCTGCCGCCGTTTCCGTCTGCAGGTCGAGTCCCGATGGGTGGTGCTTTTACACTCGCTACACCACTGCTTGCGCTGACACGTCCTGGCTTTGTGTCCCTTTAGTCCGCATCTGAAACACGCTATGTCTGTGTTGCCGACCCCACGGTCATTCGATTTTTCAAACGTGGGATTGTCACTCGGTCGTGCACGTGCTTTCATGACGTTGTCATCTGATGCTGCGGCGCGCATTTTCTCTGTGTCTTCATAGCTTCGCAGTTTAGTTTTAAATTCAGCAAAAGTCACTTCAACTTCACTTTGTGTGACATGGATAGTAAAAGGTTTGAATGATTCTGGCAGTCCCTTCAAAACCATTGCTACCAATAGTCCATCACTCAATGTTTCTCCAGCATTCCTCAGGGCTGTGATTATTGTCTCTGCTCGTATCGCATACTCAGTCACACTCTCACTGCTGGGCTTTTGGAGCGAAGTGAGTTCTGTATACAGGCTAATTATACGAGGCTTTCCTTTACCTGCATAATAGTTTCTTAGAATCCCCAGCGCCTTCCGCCCATCATCCGCTGCTTCTCGCATAACAAGAGACAAACTTTTGTCATCCAGAAACTGGATCAGCTTCGCGTAGCCCTCTGCATTCTTTGCTCTGTCTTCTTCTCCCTCCGCGTCGGTAGGCTGCTTCAAAATAATGTCTCTTAAACCTTGCAAACGAAGGTGGCCCAAAAATTTCGTCTCCCATAGTTTGTAATTCTTTTCGTCTCCATCAAAAACTAGCCGAGCCCAACGGCTATTTGACTCAGCGGCTCATCGGCTCATGGCGCTAGCATGGTATGCTAATCCTCACTGAGTGCGCAGTACGTTGCGGCGTTTCTCTTGGTGGCAAAAACACATGGACTCTTTTGGAAAACTTCTTAGCTCCCTGGGCCCATAACCTGTTGGCAGAGATATGAAAATGGGCAGGAAAATCTGACTGTGCATGGCAAACTTCACCGACGATAGTTAGGGAGGAATAAACACACATCAGCCTTTGGCCATTTTGATGAACGCATACGCCCCCTAGAGCGTGCCAACTTTATTAACAGCCACACAAATATAAAGCACACATCAAACATAGATGGACCATTTGACTGTCTCCATAATTGAGAGCACTTTCTCTTCTCATGTCAACAGCCACATTAATGCGGTTATGGTGTTAAGGTCATTTTAACGAGATTAGCGCTGATAGCGCTAGATATAATATATTCTTTGAAAATGGCTAGATGAAATGTGGTGAAATAATTAGCTATGCTTAGCATAAAGACTGGAAGAATGATGAACCCGTAGTTTGGATCCAACTGAGGGTAACATAAACCATAACCTCTTAAAACTCAATCATTAATATGTCATATCTTATTTGTTTAATGTCTATAAAAGCCAAAGTACTATTAGTGCATTAGCAATGTTCTTAGTTGTCCGTTGACACTTGACTTTAAAGATTTAACCATATAAAATCATCAGCAGTCATGTTTAAAAACTCCTCATACAAGTATCGCTCTTGTTTCCATCATCAGTTTTCTGTGAACTTGCACTGGACCCAAACACAGCAGAAGGAAACCTCAAACTGTCTACAGACAACAGAAAAGCAGTGTTGGTGAAAAAGGAACAGCCTGATCATCCAAAGAGATTTGATAGCTGGAAACAGGTGCTCTGCAGCGATGGTTTGACTGGGCGCTGTTACTGGGAGGTACAGTGGACAGGAACGGTTAAAATAGGAGTGACATACAAAGGAATCAGGAGGAAAGCATACACTGATGGCTGCTGTATTGGATGGAACAATCAGTCCTGGAGTCTTTTCTGCTCAGCTCAGGGTTTTACTGCCTGGCACAATAGCATACCAACAGACATAAAAACAGCCCCACCCACTGACTCTAACCGAGTAGCAGTATATCTGGACTGGCATGCTGGCACTGTGTCCTTCTATTGTCTCCCTTGCAATAGTGTCTTCACGAAAACAGATACATCTCCACACGTATCAGACCACGTTCACTGAGCCAGTCTATGCTGCATTTGGACTTGGACGTGTACTTGAGTTTGAGCCTGACGGTACATTGTTATCATCCCAGATTGTTCTGTCTAAAACTGTTCCCTAGAAGATTGGTTCCCAAAGTGTGTGATGCAGGATCTTTGAGGCTTTAAGAAAGGATGAGGGTCCTCTGACATGTATTTATATTTTTACATGTACGTCTGTACATTTTGAATAAGGTTTGAGCACATAAAACAATGCAATCAGTGTATTTAGTTTGTTTGATATAATGTAATGTGATTTTTTTTATGTTTACTCTTGAGTTGTTTGTACAGCTCAAATATAATATATCAGCTCCCAACACAGACTGAGACCAACTACGTTCTGAACTTTAACAGCGTAATTTTAAATGAATGAGCCTTTTTGCATGATTAACTGTGATTTATTATTAACTCTTCAGAAAATTTGGATAAGTATTGGCAGATTTGCACAACAGCCAAATTCTTGGGTGTGTTACTCCATATGCACACACCTTTTTAAGTCTACAACATGCTGAACAAGTTTGAGATATCGCTGGGAAAAGTAACAAAAGACATAAAGACTTCACAGGTAGCATTTTTGTAGCTGACCAGCAGTTGTATTTGATGTCTTTATGAATGAAAGAACGTGTCCAAGCTCCTCATGCAGTTTTACTCCTGTGTCGTAATGCTTGCAAGGAATTCCCACAGAAGGAATACCAGCTCCTTGGTATTTGTTTTTCTGATTCAGTTTATTTTATTCTCTGAATATGTATATTGCATGTTATAGTTGACTGTTATACTAATAATAAAAACACATATTTGTGTGTGTGTGTGTGATCAGAATGAATGGGTGACATTTATTTATTTTTTTACTTTTTATTTTATTTTATTTTTGCCTGTCCCGTTTGATTATTTAGCCGTCAGAATTGTTGTCTGAAGGCCAACAAAGATACCCAACGGATTTACTTTGCCAAGTGGATCATCACGGCCTTGCCATTTTGGTCCATTTGATCGACCTTTGTTGTTATTGTTTATTTTAATTTATTTTCAGTTGTTACAGACAGGACAGACATGGCTGGGGGATAGGAAAGGGAGAAAGAAAGATGAAGGAACAGAAAAACAGAGGGTAGGTGGGACAGTGAGAAAGGACACTTAGAAAGAAAAAAATCTCCCGGATCACCTGTTGAGAGAAAAAAAAAAGAAAAACAGAAAACAAGCAAAAAAAAGAGAGCAACATAATAAACACAGCACCATCGCATTAATCTAGCTAACAGTAAATAACAGTAAATACTAACTATTGAATGTTGTGCAGCACGCAGCACCGACAGCGCACAATGTGCTTTGAGGTAGCAGCCAAGAAAGATGTAGTTTGTGTCTTCACAGGGGACAATTATTTTTAAGGCTATGGATGGTGTAACAACCCTTTTGGGTTATAGCACCACTTGGGGGGGTTGCCCTACTATTGTAGTAGTTGTGGGAGTCTCCTAGTGGGTGTGTGTTGTTAGCGGCATCCATTTTCATGCTGCTCATGTTCTTTCTCTCTAAGAAACCTTACCGTTGTAACGGCCTGGCGCCTGCGACTACCGATCCCCGCACATGTATGTACGGACAGAGTGGAGCCGTGGAGACCTGGCTTGTATGGTGTATTGTTGCTGACACCAAATAAAGGTCTGTTATTGGATTTAACCGACTGGCTTCGGGTATTTCAGCTAACCTCCACACCACATGCCTGCTGGACCGGCTAGCCGCTCCCGCCTCGCCAGACTGCTGTTACAATGGACGCTGACTCTTCAAAGACAAACTAGGCAGCATTTTTTAGACAATATTAACAATGCAGCAAAAACTCTGGGCTACATAAAGCATGGAAAAACACTAGTGACATTACAACTCGAAGCCTGCTCCTGCGTATTTCTAATGCAGTAAATCTAAGCATATGAGACTGTATCAGCTTGTTGAAATTACACACTAATCAGTATATATTTATGAATACAACATTCCTATATAATGACCTAAAAAATTACTTACTGTACCTTAAAGAAACAATGATTTGAAAAAGGTCAAATTTGGAGATAAAAGTGTTTATTACAGTATATTTTACTCAGAAATGATTTCTCAGAGCCTGCAAGAATAATGTTGAATGATCATAGCCCACATAAAAAAATGTAGGAGTAAATTTAAGTGACAATAATAGCAATAATAACCAACCAACTTAAAGTACAGTTACATCATAACACAAGCGCTTAAACAATCCAAGGAGGAACGGATTATGTGCTGGTGAGGCCCAGATTTTCAATTTCTCAACAATAACTAGAATAAAATGTTGAATTCACAGCAGGAAAAAAGTTAATAACAGGAAAGGATGTCTTGAGGCTTACATATACGCTCTGATATTTGGAGGTGGAAGCCCCCTCGTCGTTCTCAGACGCATTCATCAGAATCAGAAACGCATTTATTGGCCAAGTACGTGCAAACACATACAAGGAATTTGGTTCCGGTCGATGGTGTAATAATATGTAAACGACACAGTATGTACATGAACATATACACATATACATACACAAAGGTGTATAAACCAACAATATAAAAACAATCAAAATCGTATATACAGAAAATACAGGATTATAGATATGAATACCACAGAGTGTAAATAAGGTGCAGCTGCAGTCTAGCAGTGTGGCAGTTCAACAGTTTAGGAGGGAGATGGCGAGGGGAAAGAAACTTCCTGTGTCAGGCGGTCCTGGTCTCATTGTGGAGAGTACAGTTCCAGCCTTGAATTCAGGTGGCTCTTTTCAGTTTATTTCTTCATGCAAGTACTGCTGCGTATACATGAGTAATAATAAAGACAATAATAAATAATGTAATAAGTAAAGCTGATTCCAGTGCTAAACTCAGAACAGGCAAACAGCCAGCCTATTAGCTCTCTGTCATTCTGGTCCTGTAGCTTTAGAGGTAGAATCACCCTCCATGTTTTCTTCACACATATTCACTGTACACACTTACAGAGGGAAATTTGGACTGATTTATTTGCAAATGCCTTTCACCTAAAAGCACGTGGTCATCTTCATTAACGGGATATCAAACTTTTCAAGGTCACTTTAAATCAGTCAAACACTAAATTGTAAATTGTTATTGATCCTTTTACCTTAGTCTTAAAGTGTATATTTATTTCTTACTCTTCTTATATTTATTTTTTGTCTCTTGCACTGAATGGAGCTGGAGCCTCGTCGTCTCCTCTCTCTATATACTGTACTGTTTATAGCAGAGATAACAATAAAGTCTACTTTGATCACAGTCAAATATCTCAACATTGAATCACTGTAGTTTGGAAGTTTAGCATTCTTGCCTGACAAACCTTTCACAGTTTTTGTGAGTGTCTGATGTTCTTGTTTTTTGCTTTTTCTACTATGTCCCTGTAAAACCAGTTTAACCTGTAGTGGGAGCGAATAGAAAAACCACAGCATTAGATCTGGTAGGTCTGATTACAGTATGCAGGAGTTTTTTAAAATTTTCAATTATAGTTCATTTATTTGAGTTCTTTTTCCTTTTCAAAATTCAATTCTTCGTTTTGCTAAGCAGAGAATAAACTGAACGATAATGATTTTCGTACTTTTTTCGGTATTCGCTATTTCATAGAATCGTAGCTTTATCAAATTCTTAGGTGTATTTAGGTTCACATTCTTCTTTATATAGTTACTGTTCAGTGCTATTTTTTGTCCCTTCACTTTTTTTGTGCCTTGGTCACTGCTGTAGGATTTATTTATTTTATAGTATTTAACCGGAAACCAGCGAGATATGGTCGGGATTTTGGGGGTATCTTATTCTGCTTATAATAAAAAAAATAATAATAATGTTACACACTGAAGGAAATGGTGAATGGTAAATGGCCTGTATTTATATAGCGCTTTAACAGTCCCTAAGGACCCCAAAGCGCTTTACATATCCAGTCATCCACCCATTCACACACACATTCACACACTGGTGATGGCAAGCTACATTGTAGCCACAGCCACCGTGGGGCGCACTGAAGGAAGACAAGGTTCATCCAGGTGCACATGGAGGTTTATTGCGCTGAAACACAGCAAAACAATTCTGTGTTACTGATGGCTGCCATTACAATAACTGGCCTGCGTTACTTTTGTAAAGGACTACATGTAATGGCCCTTTAGTAATCAGCCCTTAGTACACAGAGAAAATGACAGACTATAGCTGTGTCCCAAAACGTTGGCTGCATCCTTCGGAGGCTTTATTTGAAGGCCAACTACGTCACAGCCAGGCGACGAAGGCTGTCCCAATTCGTCGACTCCTTCAAATGCAGCCGACAAATGCGTCCTTCATTTCCCCGAATTTGAAGGATGGGTCGGGTGTGTCCTTCGTGGCCCACCATATCCCAGAATTCATAGCACGGCCCAGCCAATTCCAGCTTCCAACAATGGCGGCCGCTACTTAGTTTTAATATTACTCTTATTAATCTTTCTGGGTCACAAAATAAACTTTTAACATATTTTCAGGCAAGAAAGTAGCTGTGTAAACTTCAAATATCTGCTTGGTTTATCAAGACATCGCATATTTGCAAAAGTACGCCGACGTTTTCGGAGACGTCTGTTATCCACCAGCTCAATAGCTAGCTGGGGAGTTCAATGGTCACTCGAGCCGGCGAGAGCAGCGGACTCCCGGCTTCAACGTTTTCAGACCCCGCTGACTTTCGCTACTCAGGTTAAACATGATATATAATTGTTTAGCTTTTTAAGGTGTTTTATTTGTTCCAGAGTAAATCGGTTTGGCTGAGATCAAGGTTATTAGATTAGATTAGATTAAATAAACCTTTATTAATCCATCGGGTGGGTTCCTCTGGGATTTTCACACAGCTGAATAAACTTCAAACAGAAAACTGATTAAACAGAAGTGTGAGCTGGTCGAGGTTACTCCAGTGTCCTGTTATATTTTAGATAGCAAAGAGCAGACGGCTGAGTTTATTAAACTACACCAAGACAGCGGTGACGCAAATCTGAAGGCTAGACCGTCCCATTTCACACCCTCGCACTTCCGGCCTTCTCGGTCTTCGAAGGATCCGGCCCACGTAGACCGCGAAGGCCAGGTCCTCCGAAGGATGCGGCCTACGTTTTGGGACACAGCTTATAAACCAGTAAACAATAGACAACATAACATGTACTGGCTGGTCTATTTCCTATAACTTTAACTGAAACCAGCTAACAGTTTTCTTTCATATTACTGATGGAACAACATGGTTACAGAGACTAATGCAGGAGGCAAACATTACTTAGCTAGCACACATACGTTACTAGCATTACCAACGGATAACGTGAAACAACTCTCTTATTCGGTCACATTAAACGCCATATAAACAAGAATTACACTCCAAACATGTTAAATAAGTATCAACTTTACATCAATTATGTAGTGCTCATATATTGCTCTCACCTGAAACACAGCAAAACAGTTCTGTGTTACTGACGGCTGCCATTAAAATAAACTGCCCTGCGTTACTTTTGTGAGGGATTATTTTGCCAGTCACCCGTTTATCTGAGCCGCCACTGCCACCTACTGGCGAAACTAAATATCGCCCTAACGTCACATCAGGTGGGCGCAAATGAGCTTTTCGCTCTGTGCTATGATGCAAACTACTGTCACAACAATAGCAAAAAAAAGATGATGGGGGGGGGGACACGAACACACAAGGAACACATCTGACACTTGTTCTTGATGCTCAAAATACTCATGGTGCCACTACAACAGTTTGGTGACTGTGACAGGCTTGGTCTCATGTTGTTTTCCTCTATTTGTGTGGATTGTAATGCAAAAACTAATATAAATATTGTAGATAACAGCAATGTTATGTTTGTCCATACTGCCTGCTTTTGTTGCTGTTACGGAGAGTTCTCTCTGGGTTATGTGTACTTCCTGTTATGAATGTACAAACGTTCATGTTCGCTGCTAAAAAAATGCCTGACATACAGTTACAGCGGACTGATTATTGTAAGCAAACCTACACGGTGTCAGAAGTGGGATTTACTACAAAGCCTGCACAGTCCAAGAAGAAAAGGGGAGCCGGTAAGAACAACGAAACAAGCAATCTCCTCACAACATGGTGGATGGATTCCGGCGCCCAGAACCTCTCATCTTTGACAGCAACGTCGCTGAAAACTGGCGTAAGTTCGAGCGCGAATATGACATCTTTATCGCCGCTGCCCACAGTGACAAAAATGCTAAGACTAAGGCCTATATACTCCTCAATCTGGCGGGACCAGAGGCCATCGAAAGAGAGCGATCATTCACGTGTGCCCCCGCAGTCATATCAGCTGAAAGCGTAGTAGAAGTCGCCACGGAATCGAGGGATGACCCCGCATGTCTAAAGAGAAAGTTCAGGGAGATCTGCAACCCAGAGACCAATGTCATAATGGAGAGGCATAACTTTAACAAAAGACAACAGAAACCCGGTGAAACCATTGAAGCATATGTGAGCACGTTAAAGAACATGGCCAGAACTCGCAGCTTTGGTGCACTACAAGACGAGTTAATCAGAGACAGATTAGTATGTGGTATAACCAGTGACAGCGTCAGACGTTCCCTGCTTAAAGAGACGGAACTAACTCTTGCCAAGGCGGTGCGTATATGCCAAATAAGCGAGCTCACAGATCAACATAGCAAAGCCCTCTCTACACCAAAGCATATTACATCTGCTAGTGTGGACACTGTACAGATTAAACATGGCAAGTTCAAAAGGAAAACAAATAAACCTCTAACGAACATTCAAAATTGCAGAAACTGTGGTGGTTCGCATCCAGCCACACGGGAGCAATGTCCTGCTTTTGGACAACAGTGTCACGTCTGCAAAAAATACAATCATTACAAAAAACAATGCAGATCAGCAAAACCACGTCACAGAGGCAAACAAGTGAACCACATTTCAGAGGATGCTGATCCAGACAGTGATGAGACATTTTGCATTGAACACCTAACAACGGAGGGCGAGAACAATCACAACAAAGAAGGATACTGCACAGTAGTGTCTAAAAGTAGACACTGGGGCAAAGTGCAACGTAATCTCACTAGACACTTACAGAAACATCTGCAACAACGAAACCCTACCCAAGTCACAAAAACAAGTAAATCTCGTTGCTTTCGGAGGCACGAAGATCAAGTCTACAGGCACAGTTACTCTCAAGTGCAAACTAGCTGGACAGTTATATGACCTGCAATTCCAAGTTGTAAAACACGATGTGCAACCCATCATCGGATTAAAGGACAGTGTGCGAATGAAACTGGTTAGTTTCAGCAAGGAAGTCTACCATGTTGACACAGATCAGGATGAGACACTGGCGCAGAAAGTGTTCCACGAATATGCAGACCTGTTTAAAGATGAAGTCGGTGACTTACCTGTAACCTACTCAATGAAACTCACTCCAAATGTGTCACCTGTCGTCAACCCTCCACGGCGTGTTCCTGTTCCTATGCAGAAAAGAGTTAAAGAGGAACTCCAAAGAATGCAGGCCTTGGGAGTAATTGAACCAGTGGAGGAGCCCACAGAATGGGTATCCAACATGGTCGCAACACACAAAAAGAATACTGATGATGTTCGTATCTGCATTGATCCGAGGGATCTGAACAAGGCACTAATGTGATCTCACCATCCCATGCGAACTGTGGAGGAAGTAGCTGCTCAGATGTCTGGAGCAACCATCTTCTCAGTTCTGGATGCAAAGAGCTCTTTCTGGCAAATCAAACTGGATCCTGCCTCATCTCTCCTCACTACATTTGCAACACCCTTCGGCAGATTCAAATTCCTGAGGATGCCCTTTGGCATCAACACCGCTTCTGAAGTCTTCCAGAGAGCCATGGAACAGATATTCATGGGATATCCATGCGCAGTGATTGTGGACGACATCCTAGTGGGAGGCAAAGGAATAGAGGAGCATGACAAAAATTTGAAAAAAGTTCTGCAGAGGGCCAGACAAGTAAACCTCAAACTGAATCCAAAAAAGTGCAAGTTCAGACTTAAAGAAGTGAGCTACGTGGGACACATATTCACTGACGAAGGACTAAAAGCAGATCCAACTAAAATCTCCGCTATCAATGAAATGCCACCACCAGAGGACAAGACGTCTCTCCAACGTTTCCTGGGAATGATCAATTACCTGGGCAAGTTCATCCCAAATTTAAGTGAACTGTCAGCACCACTTCGTCAGTTGCTTCACAAGGATGTGGTGTGGAGCTGGACTCAACATCAGCAGGATGCTTTCAACAAACTTAAAGCGTGCCTCACCAGCCCACCAGTACTACAGTACTATGACATGCACAAGCCAGTGACTCTCACATGTGACGCTTCCCAACATGGTCTAGGGGCTGCATGCCTTCAGGACGACAAACCTGTGGCGTATGCATCAAGAACTTTAACTCCAACGAAAGAAGGTACGCTCAGATAGAGAAGGAGTTACTAGCTGTAGTGTTCGCATGTTACAGATTTTACGACTACATCTACGGAAAGCCAGTGGTGATTGAAACTGACCACCAGCCTTTGGTCACAATCCAAAACAAACCTTTCCACACAGTTCCGGCACGGCTACAGTGCATGATGCTATGATTACAAAAGTTCAACCTGACTCTGGTGTACAAGAAAGGCAAACACCTTTACATTGCAGACACACCCTCTCGCACACCAACGCTGGATGAGCAACCTGTAAAGGAAGAGGGGCGGAACTTCGAGGTAATGTCACTTCAGCTCATCTCACCAAGACGCCTACAAGAGCTTGCCGAACACACCTCGAAGGACGCTACTCTACAGACACTTGCTCGTTACGTCCAGCAGGGGTGGCCAAAACAAGTGAGTAGTGTACCTATAGAAATCAAACCATTTTTCAGCTACCACAATGAACTAATCATCGACAACAACGTCATTATGAAAGGCAACAGAGCCAGCATCTACAGGAACTACACAAGGGACATCCAGGCATGGAGTCTACAAAAAAGAGAGCAAGGGACAGCGTGTTCTGGTTGACAATAAACTCTGACATTGAGAACAAAGTCAAATCATGCAGCATTTGCAACAGTCTAAAACCTCACCAACAAAAACAACCCCTGAAACTACACCAAATTCCTGATCTTCCCTGGTCCATCACAGCCACAGACATATTCGAATGGGACAACCGCCACTACCTTGTGCTCATGGATTCGTATTCTGGATGGTTTGAAATAGATAAACTTGAAAACCTAACATCTGCCTAGTCATTAACAAACTCAAACGCCACTTCTCAGTACATGGGATACCACAAAAACTGTACTCAGACAATGGCACCCAGTTTACCAGCCAGACCTTTCGTGAGTTTGCCACACACTGGGAGTTTGTACATGTCACAAGCAGCCCTGAGTTTCCTCAGTCAAATGGACTCAGCTGTCCGGAGTGCTAAAAGACTCCTTGAAACATCAAAAAGAGATGGAACTGATTTCTATTTGAACCTGTTACATCTACGCAACACGCCACAAGACAACATTCTTGGTTCACCAGCACAGAGGCTGCTATCAAGGCGAACGCGGTCAACCCTTCCTGTGTGCAAAAAACTGCTACCACCAACAGCAAAAGTGACAACCACTATCAAAACTCAACTCACAAAAAAGCGTAAAATTCAAAAACAGCACTACGACAGGTCCTCCAAGCTGCTCAGTCCATTAAGACCAAACGAGGTGATGAGATTACAAACACAGAGAGGACATGACAAGATTGGAGTTGTAAGTAAGGCATGTGCTGAGCCTCGCTCTTATGTCATTGAGTCGGGTGGAAAAGAATACAGGCGCAACAGACAACATCTTCTGCCTGTGAGCGAGCCTCAACCCGAAAAGCTCGCTACAACACAAAATGAACTGGACACATCTCAACGAGCAGATGAAACTGAGCCCAATAAAACACAAACCAACAAACATGAAACAATTCAAGTTCAACTTGACCCACCACAACATGGCACAAAACAGTCAGAACAGGTGATAACACCTACAAAATGCCAAGTACGCTCTGATGACAACTTGTACCAAACCAGATCTGGTAGAGTGTCTAAACCGAATAGTAAATATGTGGATTAAAAGCACACTGGTGCTGTAATTTCTGTTTCGAAATGTGTCTTATCTCGTGTTATGTTATTGCATACTTGTCACAGTTATGACAATGATTACCGTGAATTTCATTTGACATTTGAACCTTCATTTTTTTTTGTGTAATCCATAACCTGATAAGTTCTTCCATTACGGTGATGTTGTTTGATTTGGGTTGGCCTGAGAAGTGCAAAACTAAGAAGAAAAAAAAACTGAAAAGGGGGACGTAGATAACAGCAATGTTATGTTTGTCCATACTGCCTGCTGTTGTTGCTGTTACGGAGAGTTCCAGCAGGTGTCACTGTGGTTCTCTCTGGGTTATGTGTACTTCCTGTTATGAATGTGCAAACGTTCATGTTGGCTGCTAAAAAAACGCCTGGCATACAGTTACAGCGGACTGATTATTGTAAGCAAACCTACAAATATCATGTGTTTTGGAAACAGAGCCGGTAATGAAGCAAACTGTGAATACAAACAGCTACAGTCATTTGTCAATACCATAATGGAGTCATGAGCAGGTGACTGACTGTCACGTGGTTCAGTCAGCTGATGCTAGTGCTAACCAGCCGGACTGAAAGTGAATCCTGTGGCAGAGACGGATCTGACGGTCGGACAGGATGCCTTTTTCTGAGCTCTATTTTAACGTCGATAACGGCTACCTGGAGGGGCTGGTGAGAGGTTTCAAAGCTGGAATTCTGTCGCAGGCGGATTATTTAAATCTCGTCCAGTGTGAGACGCTGGAAGGTGAGTTAAAATTGATAGCTAGCGGCTAATAGCTAGACGCCAGCTAATTCCACAAGCTAGCGCTTAAAGCTAGTTAGCTGTTAAACGTTAGTGTCTGTTTTACTCTCGCTATAAATCGTCCCAATTTCTGTTACTGTCTAGTCGTCAAGCTCAACATCGATAACTGCCACACGTTAAAGGTGAAATAATTTTCGTCAAGCTTGCTGTCCTATGTCTGTATCCTGCGTAGCTAGCTTAAACTAATCCTATATTGCTGCTTATTGCTCACTTCCCAGTTTTATGGGAAGTGAAATTATAGTCAGAAGATATTTTACAGTGTTCCTGTTAACATCGATGCTTCCAACAAATAACATTTTCTCTACCTTTTCTGTAACCATTCGGTTGACATCTTGCTAACTAATACTACCTAACATCAATATAACTGAGATTTTCTTATAGCAGACACTTCTTGTGTTATGATCACCTGCACACAGCGGGCAGGGATGAGTTCAGTTACATTTCAGCGTCAAATTACAACAGTCCCTTCAAGGTGTTTGATTAAAATTATTTTCCAAGAGAGACTTATGAACGTGAGACAGATTAGGACACAACCAAGACCAGGTAGCCAAATTTCTAGTCAAGTTAGCAGTTGGGTTGAGAGACAGGAACAGCAACAAATGCAGGGGCACTGCAGCTGAAAGTTGGACCGCAAATCTGTTGAGAAATTGGTTTGAAAAGAAAAAAAAATATCTTGAGATGTCAGTGAAGTGCAAAATTCTATATAGAAAATAAAATCTGCCGTACAACACTGCAAGTCTACATTTAACAATTCTTAAATGACCAAGTAATGTAACATTATGGGAAAACCTTCATACTGCTTTTTGTTGCATTAGCCAGCATCTAAACAAAGAAACTATATTTTAATATAAAACTAGATTTATAGCCACACACAGTTCTAGTTTCAAACTTAAACCCTTAGAATAGTAGAGTCCTAACTAACTGTTTGTCCTGCAGACTTGAAGCTCCACCTGCAGAGCACAGATTATGGCAGCTTCTTGGCAAACGAGGCGTCTCCTCTCACCGTGTCCGTTATTGACGACAAGCTAAAGGAGAAGATGGTGGTGGAGTTTCGCCACATGAGAAACCAGTCGTATGAACCACTGGCCAGCTTCATGGACTTCATCACGTAAGCAAAACCTGTCGAGTTGAATTGAGTATGGACGTCTGTTAGCACAATTTCTGAGTATCATATTATTCATTAATTTAAAATTTGTCACAGTCATGTAAATAACAGTAGACACTGCAGTACTTTTAAGTACTGTAAAGTATTTGCCATTAATCGGTAAAGTAACATTTCTGTGATACTGAAACTTTTATCAGCGATAAAGTATAACAGTATAGAACATTTGTGACGATCCCTCCCCTCCTTCCTTTGGGCTTTAGCTACAGCTATATGATTGATAACGTCATCCTGCTGATCACGGGCACTCTGCACCAGCGGGCCATCTCTGAGCTGGTGCCCAAGTGTCACCCGCTGGGCAGCTTTGAACAGATGGAGGCGGTCAACATTGCGCAGACCCCCGCCGAGCTCTACAATGCCATCCTTGTGGACACACCACTGGGTGAGTATCTGTATATGACTTTTCCATCATCATAATAATATTCAGGGGTTTTATGCAATAAGAAAAGGCCCACAAAATACCCTTTATCACTCCCCTAAATCTAAAACTCAAATTGGTTCTCACAACGGTGGCTCTGCCTTTTTAAAGTTTATGAATTTTCTTTCTTTGGTTTCCTGTTTTTTTTGTTTTGTTTTGTTTTTTGTTTTTGTTTTTTTTAAAGACTTGAGTCGCTTATAGTTTGACTGAAAGTTGTCACCATCATTTGGTCAGGGTAACTCGCACACACCTTCAGTCAGTGTAGCGTTTAGCTTTCACTTTTCAAAGCAGTAACATAATGTTTGTCTGTATGCAACACATTTGTAGTGACATTTGTATATTGTTCTTAAGATAACTTTATACCTACTCTGAATGGGCACCAACCAGCAGGGGTGTAAAACCTAAATTGTGATGTCTTATGTTGAACAGGAGATGGCGCCAAAGCTGAGGAAAACATTAAATATTGATTTCTGTTTTTTTTTCCTTTTCAATAGCTGCGTTCTTCCAGGACTGCATATCTGAGCAGGACTTGGATGAAATGAACATTGAAATCATTCGTAACACCCTTTACAAGGTAGAGTTTATTAATAACTGAGCTAAGCTTTATTTATAAAGTGCATGTCATTCCAGGTGAAATCACAATGTGTTGCAAAAAGCATAATCTGTCCACATAAGGAAGTGAATAAATAAAATAACAGCTAAAAGAGGCAACAATGTGACAGTAAAAGCTGAAACTCAGAAGTTAACTCGGTTAAAGAAACAGAAATTCAAAGACCATAATTACTCCCAACAGAAGAAAACAAGTCAAAAACCAATGAAAGTTAAATAATTAAGATCAACAGCAGTCGAGCACAATTGTTCCAACCTAAACATTAATACTGATAAAGCAACATGACCACAGTATAGATCTTTACTTAACTCTCTGGCAGTTGTGTTCTAGTAGACAACTACAGATATTGTACACCCGTTTTCACACCTTGGCTCATGTGATTAGTAGGGCTGCCACAAACGATTATTTTGATAGTCGACTAGTCACCGATTATTTTTGCGATTAGTCGACTAATCAGATCATGCATCCATTGGACGTAAAATGTACACCTGAAAATATGTTAAACGTTTATTTTGTGACCCAGAAAGAATAATAATTGTAATATTAAAACTAACTAGCTGCCGCCATTGTTGACAACTGCGCTGGGCCGCGCTATGAATTCTGGAACACAGTTTCTTCTTCTTCGGGGTTTAAC